>NW_016825457.1:0-1896 GCF_001698545.2 Rhinopithecus bieti | reverse complement strand
CTTCTGCAAGCCCTTTCTGTGTGGATTTTTCTTTTCTCATCCTGAAATATTCCACTTTGCATGAGAAAGTCAGCTTTGATAATTTCCAAAAGCTAGGTATTATGACAGAATTTGTGCTTCTTAGAAAAAAAGCTGCTCCTTTACTATAAAATAGAACCTACCTTTTATACCTGAGTAAAAAATTCTGATAAAACTTTTCTAATCATATTTATTGTTGAAAAGATTATACTATTTTGAGGTTGTGTTTACTAAAATATGTTGATTTTATATTTCTGAATACTCAGTTTATATTTTTAGATTGTTTTGTGAATTGGGATCTCTGAGTATAAGGTGGTTTTCAGCACATTGGTGATATTGTTGAACATCTTCTTCAAATAGCCAGCATATGCATTTCAACAGCTTTCGGGACAGTACATACAGTTAATAATTTCTTTACAAGACAAATGTATGCTTTTTTATTCTTAGCATTATTTTCTCATCTTATGTTCTGGCATTTAAATTATGAAACTTCATCTCGGCATGTAGACTTACCTTGTGTTGCCAAGAGAAGAGTGGCTTTTCTGCAAAGCCAAATAGTTTTTACTTTATTGTCTGCTACGAAACAGCTGCTGATTCCAGGAAAATGCCGTCTCATCATTGGGCCTGGGGTGTCCAAAAGAGGCAGGAAAAAAAAATGACTATAGCTCCCTGTCTGCCCTGGCACTCTTCTCCTTTCTCTCATTTTCATTGCCATGAAGAGCAGGAGAACAATATTCTGCAATTAAGGATTCCATTAAGTTGAAGAAAAGAGCAAATGGGGGATGTTTGTTCTCTAAGCTGAAAAAATTTGTCTGGGGTGGGGGGGATAGTGGTAGTGGTATGGAGAGAGGTGGGTGGAGAGACGAAGTCAGGGCTGTTTGTTGAATATACTGTTAAGGACTGTTACCATCCTAATTAATCAAGTTAGAAATTACAGCTGTAGTCGGTTTCCCCCCAATTCTTGTTATCAATTTTCTTCTCTTTTGAGACAAAGCAAATATAAATTTTGTGTTCATTTGTCATTCGTTCTTTGACTTCAGCATCTCTGAAAATAACAAT
Source organism: Rhinopithecus bieti (assembly GCF_001698545.2). NCBI lineage: Eukaryota > Metazoa > Chordata > Mammalia > Primates > Cercopithecidae > Rhinopithecus > Rhinopithecus bieti. Next base: position 819 of record NW_016825457.1, on the reverse strand, counting down.
GTAGCACAAAAGCCCAGTATTTACCTAGTTGTAATGTGGGTTGCCATGGTGTTTTGCAAATTATTGCAATTATGTTCACCATGCGAGTCGCCCTTGGTAACTGGCGAAAAAACTGATAATCCTGTTTTGAACAAAAGGTCAAATTGCTGAATAGAAAGTCTTGATTAACTAAAAGATGTACAAAGTGGAATTATTTCCTACCATTCAGAAATAGTTCTTGATCGGGTTTGGGGGAGGGGGTGAGTAAGTACATCTGATTACTGAAGTACAAAGCATTGAAAGGATGTTGTCTTGAGCCTTTCATGTAGTCTTAATGGTGGCTTTTTTGTCAAATTTACCCATTTGCGGCATTGAAAGAGGCAGCTGCATTTAAGCTGGAGAGACGGTGCTTTTTCAAGAGTTCAGTGCATGGAAAGTTCTCAGCAGTATCTGCAGTTTACTAGTAGCCCCTGGTCTATTAAAACTGATGTGCCGCATTTGAGCCCATTGCTCTCAGTACTTGTGAACCCCTCTGGCTGATGATCTAATAAAGTGCTCTTACTGGACAATCTCTGATCAGCTACTAAAAAAGGAGGCTGGAGGAGGGGCCAGAGGGAGAAGCCTCACAGGCAGTGAGTCTTGGTACATGCCAGAGGAGTGAAGACAAGAGTGGCTATACTGAAAGGTTTGTCACCATGATCATTTGTGTTAAGGCATTTGCCACAGGGTTTTGGTTTTTGTGCCCCAGGTCTCCCAAACTGTGATCATGCTTTTTTTCTGAAGAGAAATTTTAGTTTTAAGTTAGATAAGAGATTAGAAGTGTCTTTCTGAAATGTTAAA
>NW_016825456.1:0-1567 GCF_001698545.2 Rhinopithecus bieti | reverse complement strand
AAAAAAAAAAAAAAAAAAAATTCTAGTTTCAACAGAATAAATATTTACCAAATCAGTGCCAAAATGTTGAGTGAAGAACTAAGTACCCTGTTGGTACTTGAGGTCTAGGTCAACTACAGTTTGATGGAGGGCTTTTCCTTTGGTCCTTATATGGGTAATATTTTCTAAAGCTAGAGACTTTTATATGCCTCCAAGTCAGTACTGAGTGCAATGTTTGATATCTTTGCATTTGTAAACTGACCCATTTACTAAGCGATGCAACAGGGATTTGATAATGGATAAGAATTCCAAGTTAACAAATGCAAAGGGATTATAGAATTAGAAAAAAAATTATAATTTTAAAAGGCTTTAAAATGTCGACCCTTGACAATATAATTCTATGACTGTAAAACTATTTTGATGAAATTCAAACACAGAGTAATTAATGCATCAGGCTACCAATTCTGATGCATCACATCAATCTACTAATTTGGGATAACCAGACATTATGTGCATTCTAATCAATTACACAGGACATGTATAGCATCACTATATGAAAGTTTTGCAAAAATAACTGAACCTAAATCTAATTAAGCTTCTACAACTAGCTACCAGTTCTACATAAATGTCATGAGAAAAGTAGAAAAGGGGGAAGAGCCATTCATTGTCTTTAAAAGAAACAATATACGTAACAACCCATTGAAAGATATATACATTGTTAGGATTTTAATTCAAATATGACCATAAAAGAATATTTTTGAGACAATCAAGGAAAAATAGACAAGTATTAGATTTCATTTAGAAGTATTAATTTTGTTAAGTGTGATAATTATATAACTATTTTAAGATATCTATTAGCAATACATACTGATAAACTTATGGGTAAAATGATATAATATTTGGAACTCACTTTAAAGCTGTTTAGTAATAAAAGAAAACGTGGGAGGGCAGGTTCAGTCATGAATAGCAAGTTGTAAATAATTTTTGAAGCTGGATGATGGATCTATGGGAGATTATTACACTCATCTCTATTTTTCTGTATGTTTCAAAGTTTTCAAAGTAAGAAAATTACAAAATAAGCTAACAGGAGTTTGTCTTCTTCCTAGAGTGAGCAAGATCTTTAGAACCACAGCTCAAGTTTGACTTGGTAAGAAAAAATGATATTCTGTAGGTTCCCACACTACTCAACAGTGAAGGCTGACAACTTATTTATTAGGAGAGGGATACCTATGGTATTACTTTGCTCTGTTACTGGTTGTGTGTCTATGGGCATTCACATCTATGAGCCATTGGAGTTATCATTTGTGATATGAAAATAATAGTATGCATAGTACGTGATTGTAATGAGGTTTATTTTTTTTTCTTTTTTTATTATACTTTAAGTTCTAGGGTACATGTGCATAACGTTCAGGTTTGTTACATATGTATATTTGTGCCATGTTGGTGTGCTGCACCCATCAACTCGTCAGCACCCATCAATTCATCATTTATATCATGTATAACTCCCCAATGCAATCCCTCCCCGTCCTCCCTCCCCATGATAGGCCCCAGTGCGTGATGTTCCCCTGCCCGAGTCCAAGTGATCTCC
>NW_016825455.1:0-706 GCF_001698545.2 Rhinopithecus bieti | reverse complement strand
TTTATTGGATCTTGATTAAAGGACCCTGAGCTGAAAATACTTTAGTTTTAAAATCTAACTTCAGCAGTACATGTGCAGGTCTGTTATATGGCTAAACTTGTATTATGGGGGTTTGTTTTACAGATTATTTCTTCACTCAGGTATTTAACGTAGTACCAATTAATTATCTTTCCTAATCCTTTCCCATCTCCTACCCTCCACCCTCCAATAGTTCCCAGTATGTTTTGTTGCCCTCTACGTGTCCATGTGTTCTCGTAATTTAACTTCCACCTCTAAGTGAGAGCATGTGGTATTTGGTTTTCTCTTCGTGTGTTAGTTTACTAAGGATAGCCGCATTTAGGTTTATTTCATGCCTTTGCTATTGGGAAAAGCAACGAACATATGCGTGCATGTGTCTTTATCATAGAATGATTTAGATTCCTAACAATAGATTATCATTAAATATATATATATACACACTACTAATTTTTGTATGTTAACTAACTTTATTGAATTTGTTTACTAGTAGTAAGAGGTTTATGATGGCATCTTTAGGGCTTTATAAAGTAAGACCATGTTGTCTTTACAAAAAGATAATTTGACTTGTTTTCAGTATAAATGCCCTTTTTATTTTTTTCTCTTGTCTTATTGCTCTGACCAGGAATTCCAGTATACATTAAGTCGAAGTGGATAAAGCAGACATTCTTGTCTTGTTTCTATTCTTAGA
>NW_016825454.1:0-705 GCF_001698545.2 Rhinopithecus bieti | reverse complement strand
TTGGCCTCCCAAAGTGCTGGGATTACAGGCGTGAGACGCCGCACCCGGTCCTGTACGACACCTTAAGCGACTCAAGGAAAGAGTTGAGGCCGGGCGCGGTGGCTCAAGCCTGTAATCCCAGCACTTTGGGAGGCCAAGGCAGGTGGATCATGAGGTCAGAAGATCGAGACCATCCTGGCTAACACTGTGAGACCCTGTCTCTACTAAAAAAATACAAAAAATTAGCTGGGCGTGATGGTGGGCGCCTGTAGTCCCAGCTACTTGGGAGGCTGAGGCAGGAGAATGGCGTGAACCCGGGAGGTGGAGCTTGCAGTGAGCAGAGATCACGCCACTGCACTCCAGCCTGGGCGACAGTGCGAGACTCCATCTCAAAAAAAAAAAAGGTGTCAGACAGAAATACTTACTCACACCATAAAATATTTGGGGTTTCACCATGTTGGCCAGGCTGGTCTTGAACTTCTGGCCTTATGTAATCCGACTGCATCGGCCTTCCAAAGTGCTGAGATTACAGGCGTGAGCCATCACTCCTGGCCCAGCTTGTTTCTTTTTATTAGCTACCGAATTTTCACCAGCTGCCCCTACTGCTTAAAAACCGCCAGTGTCTAACTGGCCAGAACTGAGCCTCACACTTATATGGAAAGGGTAATCCAATCACTCAAGGAGAATGCCAAGCACATTGTTTATCAAGAAGGAAAATGAAAAGAA
>NW_016825453.1:0-1661 GCF_001698545.2 Rhinopithecus bieti | reverse complement strand
CTTCCCTTATTATTTTATAAAATCATTTTGGAAGTTAACTTCACAGCTTAGTATTTATGTAAAAATTTTCAGATGGGACTGATTTGAAGAGAAATCAACATAGTGACTGTCATGCGCATCTGTGTGAAGAGACCACCAAACAAGCTTTGCGTGAGCAACCTGGCTGTTTATTTCACCTGGGTGCAGGCGGGCTGAGTCCAAAAAGAGTCAGCGAAGGGAGACAAGGGTGGGGCCGTTTTATAGGATTTGGGTAGGTAAAGGAAAATTACAGTCGAAGGGGAGTTGTTCTCTGGCAGGCAAGAGTTGGAGTCACAAGGTGCTCAGTGGGGGAGCTTTTTGAGCCAGGATGAGCCAGGAAAAGGAATTTCACAGGATAATATCATCGCTTAAGGCAAGGACCAGCCATTTTCACTTCTTTTGTGGTGGAATGTCATCAGTTAAGGCGAGGCAGGGCATTTGCACTTCTTTTGTGACTCTTCAGTTACTTCAGGCCATCTGGGTGTATATCTGCAAGTCACAGGGGATGCGATGGCTTGTTTTGGGCTCAGAGGCCTGACAGTGACAACTTATTAATTAAAATTAATAATATTAAAATACAAAGAGCTAGTTTTGTTGGTGTATAGAAGTGAAGATACATGTGGAAGGATATATATGAATACTTAGTAGCCAAATTGGTATGCTGTGCTGGTTATTAATAGTCTCTGAGACTCAGGCCACACTGTGTTATGCTCTGTGATGTTGGGGCTCAGATTTTGTAAACCACATTTATGCTCTGCCTGCTAGCTCCCTGGTAGTCTTTGCCAAAAGAAGGTGCTATGGCAGTATCAGTTCCTGCTGGTAGCAGCAGCTTAATCCAGTTTGCAGTTTCCCCAACATTTCCAGAATTAGCCTTATTGCACTTCCTCAGATACTCCACCACCAGCTGGCAGTACCTGCTTCCCAGAAGTGTTCCACTGGAAGACCCTCCTCAGGTGCACTCAGATGAGCATCATCAGGCTTATGCTCCCTCCTGAGAAGTCTGCATTTCACATTTGCAAAGCCTTTCCTCCAAATTTCTAGGATTTAGTAATTTCAAACTCTTCCCTTTGTTCCACCCTAGGAGTGGTAGCTGCTTCCTGCTGTTATCATATCCATGGTAACTTATTGTTTTCTTTTACATTTTATTTTCCAATGCCTAGTTAACAATTCCTTATGTTAGTTTCCTCTGCTAAAACAATTGGTGTGTTTTCTGTCTCCTGCCTGGAACCTGATTGACACAAGCAATTTACAGGCACACCAACAATGTAAAAGCATGTCCTTTGTTCCACAGTCCTTACAACAGAAGGAATTGTTAGTAATTCTCAGGTGTCCTTTTTTTAAATTTAGCCATTTTCATGGGTGTGCAAGGTAACTCCATTGGGTTTTAATTTAAAATTTCCAGAAAATTTATAAAGTCAAGAATCTTTTCATTTTAGTGGAGTGTCTGAGTTTCTTATTGGGTTGCCTTTTTTCCCAAGTGGATATCCCAGCCAGCACCACTTATTGAAAAGATCCCCTGGCTGGACGTAGTAGCTCATGCCTGCAATCCCAACAGGTTGGGAGGCCGAGGCGGGAGGATTGCTTGAGCCCAGAAGTTCAAGACCAGCCTGGGCAACATGGCGAGCCCCTACCTCTAAAATATA
>NW_016825452.1:0-706 GCF_001698545.2 Rhinopithecus bieti | reverse complement strand
ACCTCTGGGGACCAATGGCCGTGGCCGGGGACCGGTGCCTTGCAGACAGACCTTGGCTCCTTCCAGGGAGGGCCTGAGAGAGGAGACTGCTGGCTCAGGGCCCCCCAGTGGGGAGGGAACAGCCAAGTGGGGACAGTTGAGACTCCCCCCTCACCCCCGTTCTGCCGCTGCCTACCGACAGCTGGAGGGCGCCTTCCCTGACACCATGACCAAGTGTGCCGAGCTGCTGAGCCGCACCGTGGAGGTGGACTTTGTGGACATCAACGTCGGCTGCCCCATCGACCTCGTGTACAAGAAGGTGGTGGCCTCGGACGTGTGCCTTGGTGTCCCCATCTGGCAGGGAGGCACTGGGCCAGCCGGCGATGTCGTGGGTGAAGGGTCAGGGTTTTGGTTTTGGGGCCCAGTGTGGCCCTGGAGCTCCTTCCTTTCCTACGGGTTGGCATCTCCTGGTGGGGGCCTCCAGGCAGCAGGGGTGAGGGGGCTTGGGGTGGCCCGGGTCCTGCCCTCCCTCCACCCGCCTGTCTCTTCCAGGGCGGGGGCTGTGCACTCATGAATCGCTCGACCAAGTTCCAGCAGATCGTTCGTGGCATGAACCAGGTATGACCAGCCACATTCCCACATTGGCTCCCAAACAACTCCCCCAGGCCCTGCCTCCCACGACCTCCCACCACCTCCCACCACCTCCCACCGTCTCCCACCACCTCCC
>NW_016825451.1:0-790 GCF_001698545.2 Rhinopithecus bieti | reverse complement strand
TTTTGAGGAACCTGAGAGGACTACCTTGGATCGCATTGTGGCCTACGCTGATAAAGGAAATATCATCAGTTCAAAACGTGAATAAAGCTTTCTGGGAAACTTCTTTGTGATCTGTGAATTTCTCTCACAGTGTTATAGCTTAGTTCTCGGGAGCAGTTTGTTAACATTCTTTTAGTGGAATCTTCAAAGTGAGATTTGGGAGCCCATAGGGTCCCATGGTGAAAAAGGAAATATCCTCAGATAATAACTAGAGCAAGATTACTGAGAGATTGCTTTCTGATGTGTGACTTCATCACATAGAGATCGACCCTTCCCTTCTTGCTACAGTTTGCTAACTCTGTTATCTTGTGTTCTGCAAAGTGATATTTGGGAACTCATTGAAGGCTGTGGTGAAAAAGAATATATCCTCAGATCAAAACTGGAGAGAAGCCTTCTGAAATACTGCATTTTGATGTGTAAATGCAATTCACAGAGTTACACGTTTCTCTTCAGTGTTCAGTTTGCTAACACAGTTTTCTGGAAATCTGCAATGGGATAATTCTGAACGCAATGAAGCTTGCGGTGACAAAGGAACAATCGTCAGAAGAAAACTAGAAAGAACCTTTCGTAGAAACTTCTTGGTGATGTCTGAATTCATCTCACAGAGTTACACTTATGTTTCCTGCAGCAGTCCATTATCACTGTTTTTGAGGAACCTGAGAAGGACTTCTTTGGATTGCATGGAGGCCTACGCTGAGAAAGGAAATATCATCAGTTCAAAACATGAAAGAAACTTCTGTGAAACTTCTTT
>NW_016825450.1:0-704 GCF_001698545.2 Rhinopithecus bieti | reverse complement strand
GAGTCTACAGAGACAGGGAGGTCTCTTTGAGCTGTTGTGAGCTCCACCCAGTTCGAGCTTCCCAGCAGCTTTGTTTACCTTAAGCCTCAGCAATGGCACGCACCACTCTCTCAGCCTCACTGCTGCCTTGCTGTTAGATCACAGACTGCTGTGCTAGCAATGAGGGAGGCTCTGTGGGCGTGGGACCCTCCCAGCCAGGTGTGGGATATAATTTCCTGGTGTGCCCGTTTGCTAAGACCCTTGGTAAAGTGCAGTATTGGGGTGGGAGTTACCCGATTTTCCAGGTGTTGTGTGTCTCAGTTCCCCTGGCTAGGAAAAAGGATTCCCTTCCCCCTTGCGCTTCCCACGTGAGACGATGCCTCGTCCTGCCTCAGCTCTCACTGTTCGGGCTGCAGCAGCTGACCAGCACCGATTGTCTGGCACTCCCTAGTGAGATGAACCCAGTACCTCAGTTGAAAATGCAGAAATCACCTGTTTTCTGTGTCGCTCGTGCTGGGAGCTGGAGACTGGAGCTGGTCCTATTCGGCCATCTTGCTCCGCCCCCCTTCAAATGACTTTTAGCAATTAAGTTTTATGTAAGCACAGTATGCATCTTTCATTAGCTTTATTTTAGGAACATCACATTTTGGTACTATTAAATATAGTATGTAAGTTCAAGCTTCCTGAATCCACACCTTGATGAATTTTATATATATAATATAATT
>NW_016825449.1:0-2057 GCF_001698545.2 Rhinopithecus bieti | reverse complement strand
TCGAGACCATGGTGAAACCCTGTCTCTACTAAAAATACAAAAAATTAGCCGGGCGCGGTGGCGGGCGCCTGTAGTCCCAGCTACTCAGGAGGCTGAGGCAGGAGAACAGCGTGAACCCGAGAGGCGGAGCTTGCAGTGAGCCGAGATCGCGCCACTGCACTCCAGCCTGGGCGACAGAGCGAGACTCCGTCTCAAAAAAAAAAAAAAAAAAAAATACAAAACTTAGCCGGGCATGGGGGCACACACCTGTAGTCCCATCTACTCTGGAGGCTGAGGCAGGAGGATCACTTGAACCTGGGACGTAGAGGTTGCAGTGAGCTGAGGTCACACCATTGCACTCCAGCCTGGACGACAAAACGACACTCCATCTCAAAAAAAAAAAAAAAAATCAGCCAAGTGTGCGGTGGCCCATGTGTGTAATCCTAGCACTTTGGGAGGCTGAGGTGGGTGGATCACCTGAGGTCAGGAGTTCGAGACCAGCCTGACCAGCATGGAGAAACCCTGTCTCTACTAAAAATAAATAAATTAGCTGGGAGGCAGAGATTGCAGTGAGCCTAGATTGCACCATTGCACTCCAGCCTGGGCAACAAGAGCAAAATTTCTCAATTAAAAAAAAAAAAAAGTCCGGGCACGGTGGCTCATGCCTGTAATCCCAGCTACTTGGGAGGCTGTGGTATGAGAATTGCTTGAACCCAGGAGGCAGAAGCTACAGTGAGCTGAGATCGTGCCACTGCACTCCATCCAGCCTGGGTGACAGAACAAGACTCTGTCTCAAAAAAAAAAAAAAAATTCAGAAGTGGCAGCCACCTCACACCATTAGGAGGGCTATTATTAAAAATAAAATAAGGCCTGGCATGGTGGCTCATATCTGGAATCTCAGCACTTTGGGAGGCCCAGGTAGGGGGATCACTTGAGCCTAGGAGTTCAAGACCAGCCTGGGCAACAGAGCAAGACCTTGTCTCAACTAAAAATAAAAAATTGGTCTGGGCACGATGGCTCACCCCTGTAATCCTAGCACTTTGGGAGGCCAAGGTGAGCAGATCACTTGAGGCCAGGCTGGCCAACATAGTGAAACTCCGTCTCTACCAAAAATACCCCATCTCAACAACAACGACGACAAAAATCAAAAAGTTAGCCAGGTGTGGTTGTGCATGCCGGTAGTCCCAGCTACTCGGGAAGCTGAGGCACCAAAATCGATTGAACATGAGTGGCAGAGGTTGCAGAGAGCCAAGGTCATGCCACTGCTCTCCAGCCTGGACAATGGAGTGTCACCCTGTCTCAAAGAAAAGGGAAATTTTATGTAATGTGTATTTTACCACAATTTTTTTCTCTCTCTTTTTTTTTTTTGGCATAGGTTCTCACTCTGTTGCCCAAGCTGGAGTGTTGTGGTGTCATCATGGCTTACTGAAGCCTCAACCTCCCAGGGGTCAGGTGATCCTCCTACTTCAGCCTCCCACTACAGGTTGGTGCCAGCACACCCAGCTAATTTTTGTAATTTTTTTTGGAGAGATAGGGTCTCACTCTGTTGCCGAGGCTGGTCTCAAACTCCTTGGCTCAAGTTGTCCTCCTGCTTTGGCCTCCCAAAGTGCTAGGATTACAGACATGAGCCACCATACTCAGCCTTTTTTTTTTTTTCTTTTTTGAGACAGAGTCTTGCTCTGTCGCCCAGGCTGGAGTGCAGTGGTGCGATCTCAGCTCACTGCAAGCTCCACCTCCTGGGTTCACGCCATTCTCCTGCCTCAGCCTCCCAAGTAGCTGGGACTACAGGCGCCCGCCACCACGCCCAGCTAACTTTTTTTGTATTTTTAGTAGAGACGGGGTTTCACCGTGTTAGCCAGGATAGTCTCAATCTCATGACCTCGTGATCCGCCCTCCTCGGCCTCCCAAAGTGCTGGGATTACAGGTGTGAGCCACCATGCCTGGCATTTTTTTTTTTTTTTTTTTTTTTTTTTTTTTTTGAGATGGAGTCTCACTCTGTTTCCCAGGCTCAAGTGCAGTGGTACGAACTCGGCTCACTGCAACCTCCATCTCCTGGGTTCAAGCGATTCTCCTGCCTC
>NW_016825448.1:0-1883 GCF_001698545.2 Rhinopithecus bieti | reverse complement strand
AAAATTAAAATAAAATAAAATAGGAACATCAATGATCACTGATCACAGATCACCACAATAGATATAATAATGATAATAAAAGTGTGAAATAACTGCAAAGATCACCAAAATGTAACACACAAACACAGAGTGAATATGTGTTGTTGGAAAATTGGTGCCAGTCGACTTGCTCAAGCCAGTGTTGCCACAGGCCTTCAATTTTTAAAAAATGCAATTTCTGCAAAGCACATAAAGCTGATAAAATGAGATATCCCTGTATGATATCCTTTCACAGAATCACATTCCTTTTCTTCAGAGTAAATATGTTAATGTGTAGTTATACAATTATTAGGATAGTTATTTAATTAACTTCTGTTTCCTATGCCATACTATAAGGTACATGAAAACAGGCAAGTTGTTTATTTTTGTTTCCATTATACCCTCAGCTCTGGCACTGTATCCAGCACATAACACATGCCCAAGGTATTTTTTGAATTTGTGACTAGTAATCTATCATTTATTGAGATGTTTTCACAAATGACATTTCAAAATTTCTCAAACTTCTCAAAAAAAAAAAAAGGAAACTTACACCTATCATTTTATTCAGCTATTCTACTGCTAGGTACTTTTTATAGCAATTTTATTTATAATAGCCAAAAAACTACTAGAAACAGCCCATTGCACTGCAACAGATGAATAGATAAAATGTGAAGTATCCATATAGTAAATCAATACTCAGCAATAATTATGCTCAAAAATATATTCTATGTTCAAAAGATAATTTAAAAAGGAATAAACTATTGACACATGCAGCAACGTAGAGAACCTCAAAAATCTTTAGCTGAGTGAAAGAAGCCAGAAACAAAAAAGTATATGCTGTATGATTTCATTTGTATGAAGTTCTAGAAAATCCAAACTAAATTATAGTGTCAGAAAGCAGGTCAGTGATTGTTGGGGGACAGTGCGATCTGTGAGAAATTACCAAAAAGGAACAAAAGAAAATTGTGGGGTGATGGAAATGTTCATTATCTTGATTATGGTGACCATTCTATATGTGTGTACATATGTCAAAAAACATCAATCTTATCTTTTAAACATAGGTAACTTATTGTTTGTCAATTATACCTTAATAAAATTGGAAGCTTGTAATTCAGTAGGAATTACTAAGATCCGAATGTAAGCATAATATATATTAAAAAGTCAGAGAAAATATATGAAAAGGATACAAATTCCAGGATTTTGCTATTACTTCATTATTTAGTCATTCAATAAATATATCTTATTTTTAATAGAAATTAGTCCAATAAACAGACACTTCTCAAAAGAAGACATTTGTGTGGCCAACAAACATATGAAAAAAAGCTCCACATCAGTGATCATTAGAGAAATACAAATCAAAACCATAAGATACCATCTTATGCCAGCCAGAATGATGATTATTAAAAAGTCAAGAAATAACAGATGCTGGAGAGGCTGCGGAGAGATAGGAAGAGTTTTACATTGGGAATGCAAATTAATCCAACCATTGTGGAAGACAGTGTGGTGATTCCTTAAGGAACTAGAACCAGAGATACATTTGACCCAGCAATCCCATTACAGGGTATGTACCCAAAGCAATATAAACCATTCTATTATAAAGATACAAGCACATGTATGTTTATTGCAACACTATTCACAATAGCAAAGACATGGAATCAACCCAAAGGCCCATCAATGACAGACTAGAGAAAGAAAATGTGGTGTATATACACCATGGCATACTATGCAGCCATAAAAAGGAATGAGATCATGTCCTTTGCAGGTACATGGATGGAGGTGGAAGCCATTGTCCTCAGTAAACTAATGCAGGAATAGAAAACCAAACACTGAATGTTCTCACTCATAAATGAGAGCTGAATAATGAG
>NW_016825447.1:0-1112 GCF_001698545.2 Rhinopithecus bieti | reverse complement strand
ATTTCTAAATATTGGCAATCCATTTACGCTTTGGGTGACTGATTATCTGTCATTTTCTATTATATGATTTCACTCAGAGGAGCTATTTTTTGTGGTGTTATAATTAGAGGAAACCAGTAATCAAAAGAAGATAGTTTGAACTGAGCGACAAGATTGTTTTGATTCAATGTTTTTAACTGATTAAAAGTGACTAACATATTTTGTTTTCATCTGTGATATGTAAACAATGGAAGAGAATCTCGCTGTATCTAGCTTTTTTTCCCCAAATCCCTCTCTCATTCTCCTTCCAAATTTTCGAGGTATGAAAGATGACTTTCTGACTTCACATTAAATTGCCCCTGAAACACTTCTATAGTTAGTGACAGCTGTCTTCTACTTACTTCCAGGAGAAAGACTTTATTCACACACTCTTAAGGCTCTTTTTACTGACTTGAGCAGCTTACAAAAGAGAGAAAAATGTAACATTATCAAAGACTTTCCTGTGACTTTCACTTTATGGTGTCTTCCAATAATATATACTGGTACCTAAACACTGAGTGGCATGGAAAAGGAGTGGCCTGACCTGGGTGAATTTAACTTATGGAGACAAGGCTTTCTAAGGTGACATAGGAAAGGTATTGATGAGATAAAAGCCACTGTAGGAATAAATCATACATATGATATTTTGTTTTATTTTATTAATTTCTGGTTCAGCTAAAAGTAGAGAAATATCAGAAGAATGCTATTCCACCTAGTCGTCAGAATTGACAAGCCACCCAAGGTCAGGACTGGGGGCTGGTCTGGCTCTGGAATCAGATTACTACATTTGAATCCCAACTTCCCCTTTTTACTAACTGTGACTTTGGGCAAGTGACTTAATTTTATACCCTTAATTTTTTCTCTTTTTCAATGGAAATATTAATAATATTTTCCTGGTTTAGAGTAATGATTGAAGTATATGGTATATATAAGACATCAGTACAAAGCCAGGCACAGAGTAAATCAAGCGATAAATGGCAACTATTATAAAAAATGGGGCCAGGCACAACGGTTCACACATATAATCACATTTTGGGGGGCCAAGGCGGGAAGATCACTTGAGGTCAGGAGTTCAAAACCAGCCTCACCAAATA
>NW_016825446.1:0-2563 GCF_001698545.2 Rhinopithecus bieti | reverse complement strand
AAAAAGAAAGCATCATAGTTGACCTCAGATTCCTTGATGTCAACATAAAAATGCTTAGTTACACAAGCACACAGTTATATAATTCAAACTTTTCTTTCTTTGGAAATGAAAATTGAAAATCAGTTTATGCAGATATCTCCTTCTTTTTCCCTGTCAGCTTAACATCACTTGAATTGCCTCCGTAGTTAAGAATTTGGAGAAACAATGTTGATTCACAAGAAAATATTATAGAAATACAATGCGATGTAAATGGATCTCAATGAGAATTGATTTTAAAATATTTCCTCTGTTTATACTCTATTTCTTAAAAGAATTTAGACAAACTTGCAATAAAAACATATATATGATAATATTTTGACTAGTAAAGGAGCCACATGATATCAGTTAGAAAAAAGGAAATGATAACTATGGCAAAGCAGTGAATGAGGATATTTTGAGTATATAATTTGGTTCTGAGCTTTGTTCAAGCTATGGCAAAAAGGAAGCACATATATAACATGTAATTATTCTCTTTAAAAACATGAAACAATCTGGGAATGGTGGTACATGTCTTTAGTTCCAGCTACTTGAGAAGGCAAGGCAGGAGGATTTCTTGAGCCCAGGAATTTGAGGCTGTAATGTGCTATGGTTGTACCTGTGAATAGCCGTTGTACTATACCCTGAGCAACATAGCAGGACACCTCTCTTGAGAAAAAAATGAAAAACAAAACGACAACAATAGTAACAACAAGAAAACATGTATAATACTGCCTGTAGAGGCAAACATTAAATTCCTTAAATTAGCATTGACTTTCAAGCAAAATTTGCCACTCAAATCCTTATGGAGTGCTATCATTTAAGGGATATTATCTACATGCCCAATTTTGTAGAAGGAGTATTTGTCATTTTCTTTTTGAGACAGGATCTTGCCTTGTCACTCAGGCTGGAGTGCAGTGTTGTAATCATAGCTCACCACAGCCTCAACATCTTTGACTCAAGAGGTTGAGGTAGGATCCTCCTGCCTCAGCCTCCCAAGTAGATGGGACTGTAGGCGTATACCATCATGACTGGCTAATTTTATTATTATTTTTTTATAGACACAGGTTCTCACTATGTTGTCCAGGCTTGTTTCGAACTCCTAGGTTCAAGCAATGCTCTTGCCTTGGCTTCCCAAAGTGTTTGGATTACAGGTGTAAGCCATTGCACCTGGCCAAATGTTATTTATATATCTATTTTTTTGAAACAAAATCTAGTGGAAATTGAGGCTTAACATTAAGTAGTAACTCAATGATAGCATTCCTATATGTTGCTATAATAAGTTACTGATGAAATAAATTGATGCAAGAATATGGTTACCTAAAGTATCAAAGTATTTTTCTCAAAAAGTATTAGTATTGATGATATTTTGACAGTATTCAAGTAACAGTGAATTCAAAATTGAGCTCTGTAACGAATGAAGAGTTTCTTCAGCAATAATCACAATGACACTGATAAGTTTCATGCATGAAAAGAAATTAGCAAAGTCATCAATTTGTTCTAAAAGTTTAAAAGACTGATTTGCATTTTAACATTGAAGAGAGGTCAACCATCTTCTGCATGTGAAATATAGGTGGGCAAGAAAGTAAGGCCAACTTTTCTATATAGAACTTTTATTTGTTAAAATGGTTAGGCACAATAGATTCTTATGGAGTATGCTCCATAAGACTTAAACAGATAGTTTTGCTTAGGCAAATTTTATGGGCAGGTATTATCATTCAATTTTCTGTATCATAAGATAATCTTGGTAAGATTTCTACAGAATGTTAGATTTTGAGTAACACTGCATCCTGATGAAACAGGCAGAATGAAAAACTTACTAATGCTTATGCTCAAGTCACTCAATTCAATGACTTTCAATAGAACTATGTTTTTAACATAAGTTGAACAACTGTATGCCACAAGAATCTTTTGGAAGCCCAGAATTTGAGTATTTATTCAATGAATGAAGATGTATCTTGAAAAAAAGTAAATCACTGAGTCAAGCCAGTATAAGAATGCTACCTTAAATCTTCTTAGAAAAGTGATATTAAAGAAAATATTTTAATAAAGTAATTATTAGTAATCTATAAAATTAAAAAGTAATCTGACAGAAATAATCAGAGCCATGTACTTAATCAGTGAAAAACTAAAAGGCTTGTAATAAAGGGCATATTCCAAATAATATCTCATCTACTTATGTTGCATCCCCTAATATGGCCCTCTCAGATGACTTAGTAGATAGGAAGAAGTGATGCGCATTGAAAATCATATGTATTTTTGTTCATGAGTCCTCTTAATTTAATGGACTAGGAAAAGACAAGAAACACTTCCAGCAAATTTCTTGAGTCCCTATGAAGCTTGTTATTTTCATCAGTGAGAGAACTTTCAGTCTGCCTGTCCGCTGTTTTGAGAAACAATCATTTAAAGTCATTAAACTTCCATAGCTGACAAAAAATTCCATCATATAATTTCCAGTTAATCATGGGAAATTTGAGATGTATACTTACTGAACCACCTTTCTAAAACCTTGTGAAAATGATGGTAATTTTTTTTAATAATGAAGAAA
>NW_016825445.1:0-792 GCF_001698545.2 Rhinopithecus bieti | reverse complement strand
AAAGAAGAAGAAGAAGAAGAAGAAGAAGAAGAAGAAGAAGAAGAAGAAGAAGAAGAAGAAGAAGAAGAAGAAGAAGAAAGAAGAAGAAGAAGAAGTTGTTGTTTACTAAAAGCCTTTACATCCATAACTTTCTAGGATTCTAGAATCACATGAGACCATGGGTAAAAGGTGGCCTCATCCTCCCCACCCCCAACATTTCATAGATGAGGAAATCAAAGCTTGGGAGGAGTGAACAAGTTGCCCACGCTCATACAGCCAGTTTTTAGCAGGTCGGAGACTAAAATATGTCACTACACCATAGCTGCCCATCTATGGGCCTATGGTTTGACCTAAAATTCAGTTTTAGACCTTAATAAGAAGACACAGGATTTTTTTTCTTTCTCTCTCTGTGTGTATGTGTGTGTGTGTGTGGTCTACTTTTACCTTAGTTAGGGCCATCAGATCCAGTGCCCCCCGCCCCCATCCTCAGGTATTTAAAGTTATTTATTGTCAGAGATGACAGACCCTTTCTTTTATTTATTTATTGAGAGATGGGGTCATGTTATGTTACCCAGGCTAGTCTTGAACTCCTGTGTTCAAGCAATCCTCTTGCTTCAGTCTCCCACAGGCATGCACCACAGTACCTGGCTAATTTTTTGTTTATTTTTTGTAGAGTTGAGGTTTCACTACGTTGCCCAGGCTGGTCTTGAACACTTGAGCTCAAGCAATCCGCATGCCTCAGCCTCCCAAAGTGCTGGGATTACAGATGTGAGCCGCATCGCCCAGCCTACTTATATATATATATTATGTATT
>NW_016825444.1:0-1664 GCF_001698545.2 Rhinopithecus bieti | reverse complement strand
TTATGGAGCTTTTCTATGACCTGCAAACAAGTATAACATTTGAGATTAAGTTTCAGTTATTGCTTAAGTCTCTCCAAGACCTAGAAATCACTGCAAGTCTGGTTTTAAGTTCCAGTGCTGGATTAAAGTTCAGATGCTCTGTAAAATTTTTGATAAGAAATTCAGTGCACACCTATTTTAAAAATTCAGAAATCACAGCACATATGAATAGAAAGTTGAAAAAATACACTTTAGAGAATAATCCAGGAGAAAGATGATAAATTTTTCAAAGAAGTGGAAATGTTTTAAAATAAAAGAAATCCAATTGATAAAAAATAAGTGAAGTGAATTGAAAAACTCATTAGAAAACTTCAACAGCAGACTTGGTCAAACAGAGTAAGAAATCAGCAATCCTAAAGGTAAAACATATGTAATAATTCAGTCAGAAGAGCAATTAAAAAAAAAAAGAAATAATTAAAATTAGTGAAGTAAGCCTATGAAAACATCAAACATTATTAAGCAAACTACCTCTGTATAATAAGAGTTCTTGAAGGAGATAAGAAATAAGAAGTTCTAGAAAGCATACTTAAGAAAATAATGATGGAACATTTTGTAAATCTAGAGAAAGATGACAGTATCCAGGTACCCTAATCAAATTTAATACAAAGAGTATTTCCCAAAGGCACATCCTATTTAAATGGTTAAAAGGTAAATACAAAGAAAGAATAGTGATAGCAATATGAGACAAATTTTGTACCATATTAAACAATGTCCCAATTCAAGCTTCATCAAATTTCTCAAAAAAAAAGAAAAAAAAAAAAATCTTGTGAGCAAGAAGACAATAAAACATACATTTAAGGTGCTGAAAAAAATCTGCCATACAAAAATACTGTGCCTACCAAAGCAATTCTTAAAACCTGAAAGAGTGATAACATTTTCCCACACAAACAAAAGCTAAGGCATTCATAAACATCAGACCAATCTTATAAGAAATAATAGGAAGGAAAAATTTTTTGTTGGAAAGAAAAGGACACTCACATATAATAAGAAAACATCTGAAGGCATAAAAAGCACTTCTAAAAGCAATTATGGAGACAAATTCAGAATGCTCTAATACTATAATTGTGGTATACAGGCTATTTATATCTTTATCATGAAGAAAAAATACAAAGATATTAAAGAAAGTAGTAACTACAATTGGTTATGAGATGGAAATTTGAAAAGATATAAATTGAGACATCAAAAGTCATTATGTGGAAGACAAAATTATGTCAAAATACAGTTTTGTTTATTTTTCTTTGTGCTCAAAGTTGTCATCAGTTTAAACTATCTAACAATAAAATAATTTTGTAAATCTTGCATTAACTAAGAAGTCAAACTTAGACATAACATACAAAAATGACATGAAATCAAAACATATTACTAGAGAAAATTGCTTAACCATAAATGAAGACACAAAGAGAGAGAGAGAGAGAGAAAGAGAAAGAGAGAGACAGAGAGATACATAGAGAGGGACAGAGAAAGAGAGAAAGATCGAGAGAGAAAGTATATACAAAAAGTAACCCAGAAAACAATTAACAAAATGGAGGTAGTAAATCTTTATCTATTAATCATATTACAGAATGAAATTGATTGAATGATCCAGGTAAAAGACATAGAGTGATTGAATGGATACATAATTAAAA
>NW_016825443.1:33296-42986 GCF_001698545.2 Rhinopithecus bieti | reverse complement strand
AAAGAAAAGGGCACTGTGGAAGCTGATATACAGGAAGATTGCTTGAGACAGGAGAATTACAGGAGCTCAGGACCAGGCTGGGCAACATAGCGAGACCCTATCATTTACAAAATTAAAATAAAATTTCAAGTCACCATTTGGCCGTGAAGTGTTCATATATACCTATTCTTTTAAGTACATTTTCAAAATCACAGTATTCTACTTTCAGCATGAAATATGAATGGACATGTAAGGACAAGATCCAAATCTAGAGGAAGAGGAAATGATGGAGAGACTTCCCAGACAGCTGGACCTATGATTGTGAGTGCTTTGACATATCATGTTTTCTATTTGCAGAAATTTATTTTGTGATAATGTTGTTGAACGAATATAGATACACTTTTAAAAGGCTTCCATACTGATAATGGGTGACACTGGAATCTCATAAAGCAAACATTGATCTCGGAGGATTACATTCTGGTGTTGCCTGGATGACTGCTGTTAGTTTACTGGGAATATGCCTGATGACTTCTCATGCTTATTAACAGATTGTTTATATCCATGCCAGCATAGATTAAAATACCTTCAAAAGACCTTTTCTTGTTATCTTTACTCCTCCTTTGTAGGAAGAGTAACTTTGTTAAGAGTATAAATATAGAATAGTACTGGGAAACTGTTGTTCAACTTATTTATGATTAGATATATCTATGTGTTGTGTATATTTATATTATTGGCATATATATTTTATTATAAAATGAGAATTTATAGTATATATAGGGTAGAAAGTGATGTGATTTATGAATAAAATGTGAAATTATTAAGTGAATTAACATATTCATCACTTCAAATACTTATTCATTTTGGTGGTAAGAATATTTGAAATTTACTCAGCCACTTTGAAATGTACAATCCACCTTTATTTACTGTATTTACCATGCTGTGCAATAGATCTCAAAAAAATTTATCTTTCAATCTATCTGAGATTTTGTACTCCTTGACCATCATCTCTTCATTCCCCAACCCTTGCAGACTCTGTAACCACCATTCTACTCTCTGCTTATATGAGTTTCATTGTTTTAGATTCCACATATAAATGAGATCATGCAGTATTTGTCTTCCTATGCCTGACATATTACACTTAATATAATGTTCTCCAATTCTATCCATGTTGTTGCAAATGACAGAATTTTCTTTTTTAAAGCTGAAAATATTCCATTGGGTATATATGCCATATTTTATTTATCCATTTATCTGTTCATGGACACTTAGGTTGATTCCGTAACTTGTCTATGGTGAATAGTGCTGCAGTGAACATGGCAGTGCGGACATCTCTTCAACAAACTTATTTCAATTTTTTTTGGCAAATGTCAAGAAGGGGAATGGCTAGATCATATGGTTTATCGACTTTTAGTTTGTTGAGGAACTTCCTTACTGTTTTCCATAATGACTGTACTAATTTATATTCTTGCCAGCAATGTACAAATGTTCCCATTTCGCCACATCCTTGCCAGCACTTGTCATCTTTTGACAATAGCCATCCTGACATGTGTGAGATAATATCTCATTGTGGTTTTAATTTGCATTTTACTAATGATGAGTGATATCAACCATTTTAATATATATCTGTTGGTCATTTGTATGTCTTCTTTTGAAAATGTCTGTTCAGCTGGGCACGGTGGCTAACGCCTGTAATCCCAACACCTTGGGAGGCCGAGGCTGGCAGATCAGGAGGTCAGGAGATCGAGACCATTCTTGGCCAACACAGTGAAACCTTGTCTCTACTAAAAATACAAAAAATTAGCGGCATGGTGGCAGGGCGCCTGTAGTCCCAGCTACTCGGAGAGGCTGAGGCAGGGAGCACAGTGTGAACCCCAGGAGGTGAGCTTGCAGTGAGCTGAGACGCACCCACTGCTCTCCAGCCTGGGTGACAGAGCAAGACTCCGTGTCAAAAAAAAAAAAAAAAAAAAAAAAAAAAAAAAAAAAAAAAAAAAAAAAAAAAAAAAAAAGTCTATTCAAAGTTTCTCTGTCCATTTTTAGATTTTTTTCTTGATATTGAATTGTTTGAATTCCTGATACATTTTGGATATTAACCCCTTACTTTTGTGTGGTTTTCAGATATTTTCCTTAATCATTAGGTTGTTTTCTTTATACTCTCGTTTGCTTTTTGCTGTGCAGAAGCTTTTAATTTTATGTAATCGCATTTATCTCTTTTACTTTTGTTGCCTACGCTTTTGCAGTCAAATGCAAAAAATCATTGCCTAGACCAGTGTGTTTGTAGTTTCCACTATGTTTTCTCTGTAATTTTGCCCAGTTAGTTTCAGTCCTTATGTTTTAATTCACTCAAGTTGATTTTGTGTCTAGTGTGAGATAAGGGTATAGTTTTCACAATTATCTTCATGTGAATATCCAGTTTCACACCATTTATCTTTCCTTATTGTGTATTTTTTGGCAACTGTTTAAAAAAATCATTTGACTGTATTTTGAGGTAATCAATGTCAATAGAAGTCAAGTGCCATCGCGAGGGCTCATCGTTGTTGTCTCTAGATTTGGTTGGTGAACCCCAAGGGATAGTACTGAATCTTTTGTGTAGCCGAAGCTTCTGTACTCGCAAAATCAGCTGTGATTTCTCGATCAAGATAAACATATGTGCACTCTGGGTTCACCTAATTACGTGCTGCCACCACAGGTAACAAATGATGTATGCATACACAAGCCATTTGTTGGCTCATATTATATTGACTCTATATAGAATATGCTATGTATG
This sequence comes from Rhinopithecus bieti, assembly GCF_001698545.2. Classification (NCBI taxonomy): domain Eukaryota; kingdom Metazoa; phylum Chordata; class Mammalia; order Primates; family Cercopithecidae; genus Rhinopithecus; species Rhinopithecus bieti. Next base: position 40,243 of record NW_016825443.1, on the reverse strand, counting down.
TTGGTGTTGAGAGAGACATTCACTGGTGGAGAGATTATGTGAATTATTCTGATTGTGATTTATGTATATTGCCCTATGAATTCTGCCTCAAACAAAATAATCTCTGACAGACTTTTTTGATAATGAGGAACTTCAGCAGTTATGTACTCGTGATACAAATGTATCTCACCTATGTCCGTGTCCCAATTAAAGAATCCATTTAAAATAATATCTATGCTTAGTGACCTCAGACTAGAGTAGTTTTATTCATTGATATCCCCGTAAAAATTCTGGTGATATATCAGCTATTCCCATTATTTTGTGCTAACATGCTTTTGATCTAATACTGATTTTTTTTTGTCAGTGTTTTATAGTTTTCATTGTACAGGTCTCTCACCTAATATGTAGATATAGATGTTTTTACTTTCTCCTGAGTGATTTGATTTGTTGTTGCTATTATTATATAACAGGAGCATTGTGGTCTCTATGTATTTTTATATATACAATGATGTTCATCATGAACAGGATGGTAGGCGCATAGATTAAATCCTTTAATGTAGTAACGACACTACTGATTAGCGAGTGTTGACTTTGTAATCTTGGGCCTACTATACTATTTACATAATGATGATATCCACATCCATTGTATTTGTAATTATAATATAATTACTATCTAAACAAGATTTTGGTATGGAATGCTTCTTCGTGAATGTGGGACAGTGTAATGACAAAGTGCAATGACTGATGGATTCCCCTTTGGAACTATGTCCAGAGCCCTATGGTCTCCATGTTTTCCTGTAGATGATGACTTGATACGCATTTTTTACCTGTTATGGATCAGAACAGATTATTCGCTTCATCTCCAACTCCTGCCTAAACCCCCAAGAGATAATCTTTTTTTTTTTTTTTTCTTCGAGCCAAGGTCTCACTCTGTTGCCTTGGGCTGGAGTTCCCCCGTAGCACAATCACGCTCCACCGTAGCCTGCCTCTGCTCACCAATAATCCGCCGCGAACTTTTGTTGCTATATATAAGTTATGCTCATGAGCCAACGGTGACAATTTATCTTCTCCCTTTTCAGTCTTGGATGCCTTCTATGTTCTTTCTCTATGTAATTACCCTGTTGAGGTTTTCCCTACTATGTTGAATGAAGTGGCTAGAGTAGGCATCCTGTCTTCTTCCGGAATCTTAGAGGAAAGACTTTCATCCATGGAATATATTAATATTTGCCACAGACCTCTTCTCTATGGCTTTCTTGTGCTGATGTACATTCCTTTCAAAACAAAATTCCATGAGAGTTCTTATCATGAAAAAATGTTGGAATTTGTCAAATTATTTCTGCCATCTCAAGATGATTATATAGTTTTTCTCCTTCATTCTGTTATGTGATGTGAAATATCACATTTTATTGATTTGCATATGTTGAACCATCCTTCAGAGCCCAGGGATAAGTCTCATTTGATCACAGTGGATGATCTTTTAATGTGTTGTAGAATTTGGTTTGCTACTATTTTGTTGAGGATTTTGCATCTATGTTAATTAATAACTTTTATTGTAATGTCCTTCTCTAGCTTTGGTATCAGACTAGTGCTGGCCTCATAAAACAGTTTGAAAATATTTCCTCCTTTTATTTCTTGGAAGAGTTTGAGAAATATTGGTATTCATTCTTCAAATGTTTGATAGAATTCAGCAGTGAAGCCATCAGTTCCTGTGCTTTTCTTTGATGGGAGGAATTTTATGACTGATTAATCTTATTATTGCGTTGTTCAGATTTTCTATTTCTTCATGATTCAGTCTTTGTAAGTTGCATGTGTCTAGGAATTTATTGATTTCTTATCAGCTGCAATGTCTCTTTTATTTCTGATTCATTTGAATTGTCTCACTTTTTTTCTTTGGTAGTTTATCTAAAGTTTTGTTGGTTTTGTTTATCTTTTCAAAACCCAACACTTAGTTTCATTGATTTTTTTTATTCCTTTTAGTTTGTATTTTGTTTATTTCTGCTCTGACCTTTGCTATATCTTTCTTTCTGCTAACTTTGGGCTTAATTTGTTCTTTCTCTTGAAAAGTAATGTGAAATTATTTTGAGAGCTTTCTTCTTTTGATGTAGGCATTATTACTATCAACTTTCCTCTTAGAACTGTTTTGTTGTATTTTATAAACATAGGTGGTATGTTGCATTTTATTTTGTTTTCCCAAATATTTTTTTGATTTCCCTTTTATTTTCTTTATGGATCCACTGGTTGTTCAAGAGCATGTTGTTTAATTTCCATGTATGTAAGTTTTCTGGAATTCCTACTTTTATTGATTTGTAGTTTCATGCCATTGTGGTCAGAAAAGACACTTGATATGATTTCAGTCATCTAAAATTTGCTAAGGCTTGTTTTGTGTCCTAATGTGATCAATCCTGGAGAATATTCTAAGTGCAGTTGAGAATAATGTGTATTCTTTTCTTGGATGGAGTGGTCCGTATATATATGTTGGGCCCATTTGTTCTAAACTGTTGTTTGTGTCCCATGTTTCCTGATTAATTTTCTATCTGGATAATCTGTCCATTGTTGAAAGTGGGATATTGAAGTCTTTAGCCTGTGATTCTGGAAGGTCTAGCTGTTGATGGGTAGGCAGAGCTTGTTGTGAGTTCCCTAGTTGGCTGGATTGCTGCACTGTCTTTACTTTGATGTTAAGTGGGGCTGCTGTCTAGGTTCTGCTGTCTGGTGACACCACTGGTGAGACTGTTGTTAGGCAGAGCTGCTGGCTAGTTACTGCAATGGCTTCTGGTCAGGTCGGTCACAGGACGTATTCCCTGGCTGGGCAGTTCTGCTCTTTGGGATGAGTAGTTGGGCAATACTGCAAGCTGGGCTCTGAGGTGAGGCAGAATTGCTGCTCAGGATGGGTGGGACCAGAAGATATGGTTCTGTGCAATGCATAATTTAGGATTACCTCCCTCTCCTGGAAGAGCTGTGGGAATGGGTTTTGGCTGAGTCAAAAGCTCTTTGACCTTTTAGATCAAGTAGGTATACACTTCTCTGCAATGTGCAGAGGTGGGGTCTTTCTGCTTGAGTGGATGTTTTGGCTGAGTGAAGACTTATGAGTCAAGCAGATCTAGTCTATACACATCTCCAAGATGGCCAGAGGTGGGCATCTCCTTGCTTGGGTGAATCATTTGACAGGGCTCTGAGGTCAGGCATGGAAACTAGCCATCTAAGTATTTAAGCTATGTTGACCCTCCCCTGGACTTCTGAAAGTGACCAACTCAACTTTGTAGGTGGCTATAAAGTTGGCTGATGTCTCCAATAATGTACAACAGGTAGCAGGAACATAGAGGTACCACAAAGATCCATGTGCTGGTCACCATGATCTCTGCTTCCTTTCTTTGTTTCTATCTGACCCTGGCCACTTGGGCCCATTACATTTGGTGTTTCCCATGAGGTGAGACTAGAGTAGGCTTTTGAGAAGCATCTAAGAATGCTAGGAAAGCCTGATGACTGCCTCTGGTTCTCTTTTCCCCTTGTAGCAATCATGCACTCAGAGAAATCTTCTCCCTGTGGAATTGTGCCAACTTAGGGGAGGTGGAAGGGTGGTGCAGTTGAAGTGAGACCATTCTTCTTACCCCTTTAAATTGGTTTTCATTCAGTTCCAAGGATCACACAGTTGTCTTGGGCATGATTCCAATTATTGGGGTTTTCGAAAAGGTGTTCTTGTCTGTGAATAGTTGCTAGTCGAACTTTCTGTGGGCTGGGGTTGGAGCTTGCAACTTTCTACTCCACCATCTTGCTGATGTCATATTTATTGACATATATTAATAACAAAACTTTTAATTTGGTATTAAATACACATATTCCTAGGTCCAGCAGCCCAGTGAGGAACAACCTCAACAAGAGACACCACCACCTAAAAGTTGGGATATTTCTTCCATTCAAGAGAAAGGAGATGAAGAAGTATCTGTGGTTCAAGGTGAAAAGAAGGGGAAGAAGAATGCCTATGGATGGAGGTTTATGTGTGCATCATGCATTATGACAGATCAAGAACAGAAGAGAGAGCATTAGAGAAGGATATAAAACACTTCCTAAAATTGACTTGAAAGTGAAGTGGGCTTGCAGCCATGTGAGTCCCCTCGTCATTATGAATTTTCCCTTTCTCTTCAAGACTTACTTGGTGTGCTTGGAAAACACAGTACTTCTCAGAACTAATCTCTAGTGAATCTAAGAAAGCTATTTAATTTTAGTCATAAAATTGTACATCATTTCGCTAGCTAAATTTGATATTAGAACATTGTTGCTGGATTTTAAATCATTGCATTAAAAGTGTAAGCAACTTTTAATAGCATGTGTAGAGTGCCAAGTCAAAATGTAAAGTGCCAAGTGAACATACCTTGAAACATTCTGACTAAAGTCCCATTGTGTAGAAATGTTAAGCTACTTTGTAAATGAGAAAACTGAGGCTAGGTCATTGTGTCTCACCAAAGAGGATGCAAATGATAGCTACAGAATTCATGTTTCTTTCCAGAGTTTGTGTTCTTCCTAAAATCTATGTTGNAATGTTAGTTAAGAAAGAAAAGCACTTTTCTATAAAGGTCTTTTATAAGACATATGTATTATTTAAATTGAGTTTCTATTTCCTAAGTAAATCTCTTTCCAGGAGATCTAATGAAGCCACTAAGGCTAAGACCCCAAAAGATGTCAAACCAGCTGAGCAAATGTAAACTTTCACTAAGAACAGATCTCATGCATATTTCATATGTAGAAGAAAACTATGTGAAGTAATCACTTGCCCTTTCCCTGATATTTCAGGCAGTAGAAAATAAAAGGGGAAAGCATAAAAGAAAGCCTCCAAACAGTCCTTTGAAAGGACATCTGGTAAGGCTGTAAGATTGCTGCGGTTGTTGAATCTTCTTTACATATTTATAAGCTGAATGTTTCTCAGGATGTTACAAGTCACAAGAATCCACGTTTGTATTATTCATATAGTTAGTCTTTGGGGCCTAAACATTTCATACCTTGTAAAATAGATGAATTTAAAACACACCCCAAAACCCCATGACATCTTCAAAACAAGTTGTAAAGAGTTCCATGGCAAATTGTGATTGCTGCCAATCCTGGTACATATGTATATCCAAACACAAATAGAATTATCAAAATATATGCAGGAATAAAAAAACCATAAATGTCAGACCAATTAAGGATCTTTTTTGTAATCCAGGTACATATCAAAATCTAATTTCAGACTAGACAAAATCTAATTTAATTTCTTAAGAAGACAATCAATTTTGAATGAAATGGTTCATTTATAAGAACAAAAGCTTAATTTATCTTTTAGCTACCATGTCAATGAGAGCCCTTAAAATAGACCTGTAACTTAGGCTCTAAGAAATTTGAACAATTTGTAACCTCTTTAGTTTTTTATTTGCTCATTCTCAAAGTGAAAACCCATGAATTAGTCCTTTTCTGTCTAAAAGTTGAAATGGAACTAAACAGTTGCAGAAAACCATCTTGTATAAATTCAGTTTGGTGTTAGAGGAAAGAGAAAACTCATTACAGAGTTTGTGTTCTTCCTAAAATCGATGTTGCTTTAAGAAAAGTGAATGATTTTGCTTAAAATGCTTAATACTCAAATTTCTATACTGTAAGATAGCTCAGCACTAGCACAGGCATAGATCTAGTTCAAAGGAACAGGACAGACTCTGGAAAGGATCTCAAAGAATGATGGCCATTGTTTTCTTTGATTTACATTTTTTGTGTGGTAAGCTTGGTAAGAGTTGGATAATTCAGGGTACTGACATACCTGTACATGTTTTACTATAATTATTTAAGTCACTTTTAAAGGTGGTTAAGTCGTCTTATGGTGAGGAAACTCAAAAGACTGAGTTCCTAAGATTAACAGGAAAAGAATCATTTTTTCCAGGTAGAGTATTTTAAGCAAAATATTTCCATAATTTAGACTGTAGATTATTTTAGTGGTTCATTGTGAACAGATTTCCAGAATATGACTCAAACAATGCCCATGCATTTGTCTTCACCCCTCTTCCCTTATTCTCAGTAGAAGACAGTAATTTTGCTGTATTCACAAATATTTTTTCTGTCGTTTTGATTCTTTGTTCTGCCTGGGATTCATTTGCGGAAAGTTACACATAGGACTTTTGGATAATTTTAACAAAGTATGTTTCAAGTTACTCCAATAGTGGTGAAGATCATGAATATAAGATTTGCCATGGGCCCTCAAATCCATTTGGCTGATCCTTTAGAAAATTATCTTTTAAATGTAATTGAAATCCTGTTCATGGTGTAGATTTCAGATTTTTTTGACAGCTGATGTTTATTGCTCTTAATACACTATGGGGAAATATAGGAAATGTAGGTTCAGCATGGCTCTTACTTCGTCATTTAAAATAGGGTTTCGTAAGAAATGTAGAGGTAACAATGCTATTTTAATAGTAGAGTTTACACATAAAGATTCTTTGAAAAGTAGTTCAGATCCCATATATACTTGACTTATAAACTATGAGAGAAAAAAATTGGGTCAAAGCAATATTGTATTATAAAACATGAAGGTGTTTACTTACTTTTCAGTGTCCTTTAACCAACAACAAATAATTTCAGGATACTATCATAATGGCCTGATTGTTACAAATAATTAATACATTTATAACACAAATCAGTGGTATGAAATATGCTGTGCACTGAGATTGGTTGCAGTACCAGCTCTAACATAAGTTTTGTGACTCTGGGTCAGTCCCTTAAGATCTAAACTTATCTTTGCTGTTATAAAACTCCAAGTTCAGTTAATAGTAATTTATTGCATATTTCAAAATTGCTAAAAGAATCATTTTTTTTAAATATTCTCACCACAAAAAAAGTGCTAAGGTGGTGAGGTAAGAGATGTGTTAATTAGCTTGATAGGATCTTTTATAATATGTACCAGTATCACATTGGACTCCATAAATATACACCATATTGTCAATTAAAATAAAGAAGCA
>NW_016825443.1:27775-32707 GCF_001698545.2 Rhinopithecus bieti | reverse complement strand
AAATAAAAAAAACAGTGAATTCAAGTCAGATATTTTAAAATGATTTTCAGTGTATTCTGGTTCTGTTGGCTAGAATTCATAAAATAGAATCTGCTTGGTGTGATTTGTTTATCATACTTCATCAGACTCTGGCCTGAGTCCAATTTAATTCTTCTGACTTTTAAAGAATAATTACATTTTAAATCCTTCTCCAAATGTAACTGCAAATGATTGAATGATAAAATGGTGAGAGGCCATCTAGTTTCTAGTTACTGTAGTTGGTGAAATAGGGAGAGTGCATATAGGTCACTGATACTCCAGATGGGTGTAAGTGAGATGCCCATGCTAAGCATGCTTCTTGCTCCTGTCAGTCTTCTAAGACAACTGTGGGCACTATAGAGTTCAAGTTCAAATACCATAACAGCAGTACTTATTTAGTAATTTAGTGTTTTATATATGTGTTTTCCAATTTTCTCACCATGAATTACACAAGCTTCTGAATTTAAAAGAAGTTCTTGATGTTTAGGGAGGAAATTACCTTGGGTTAGTCTTCTAATGCACTCAACATTTTTTCATTTTACATTTCTTACCCATTCCATTAGAATATTTAGATTAAAAAATTGTTTTAAACTACTCTTAGAAACCTATTAAACATAGCTAAATGTATTTATAGAAACATCATAGCTTTCAATCATTGTTATTAAAAAGATAATATATTACATGATCACTCAACACAAAAATAAGAATAAAAGAGTAACAAAATAAACGTAAGGGAAAAGGAGTGAGGTACTCAATGAAAAAACAGGTATAAATCATTAGTAAAAGAAAAAATAGTGCCAGAGAAAGGGGGGAGCAGCCAAGATGGCTGAATACAAACAGCTCCACTCTGCAGTTTCCACCGAGAAGGATGAAAACCGTGAGTGAACTCTGCATCTTCAATTGAGGTAGCAAAGTTCTCTTTGGGACTGACTAGGTGGTTGGCGCAACCCACAGAGAGAGAGGAAAGCAGGGTGGAGTGATGGCCCACCCAGCAGCTGCACAGGGCAAAGGAGAGAGTGAGGAATTGTGTCTCCTCTCCTTGAAAACCACAGCTTTTCCCAATCCTTGCAACCTGTAGATCAAGAGGTCCCCCACTGAGCCCATGCTCCTAGAGCCTTGGGTCCCAAGCACAAAGCTGGGGAGACCCATGGTGGCTTCTCAGGTGAGCGACTGAGTGAGAAGGCACTGAAACACAAGAGTATTTGCATACTCCAGCTCTGGCAACTTCCACAAGGTAGGAGATTCCTCCACTCCATCTCAGCTGAAGCCAGGAAAGGGAGCTGAAGCCAGGGAGCCAAGTGGCCTCACTTCAGTGGAACACCACAAACTAAAACCCATTGGCTTGGAATCTTCCCCGGCCAGCCCAGCTCTCTAGAGACTGCCTAAGAGTACCAAATTTCCAGGGTGGGGCATTGAGGAGGGGCAACACAAATCACTGCAGCTCCATTAGGCCGCTTTCCCCTGCTACCCATGCCAGTGAGATGGGTGGTCTGGACCCAGAGCAGTTCACTACAGTGCAGCACAGCTGCTGGATCAATTCGTGGCCAGACTGCTTCTTTAAGCAGGACCCTGATCCATTCCTCCTCATTGGGCAGGGTCTCCCTGTGGGAATCTCAGTATCCCCAGCCAGGGGTTTATGGACAGAACTCTGATAACCCTGAGAGGAGCCCCTATGAGGAAGGGGTGGCTGCAATATCGTGGATCAGTAATCTTAGTCTTTTCTGCCTGCTGGCTCTGGAGAGTCAGGGCAGCCCAGATGAGGGGGATTCCACCCAATGCAGCTCATGTGCCCCACCAAGGGGCAGACAGACTACTTATTTAAATGGGTCCCTGATCCTGCTCCTCCTGACTGAGACCTCCAAACAGGAGTCTCCAGACACCTTATACAGGAGCATTCCAGGCAGCATCAGCTCAGTGCCTCTCTGGGACACAGCTCCCCCAGGAAGGAGCAGGCTGTCTTCTTGACTGGTCTGTAGCCTCCACTGGTGATGTCTCCAGGGGTGGGTGGGGCCCAGGTGAATAGGGTTTGGAGTGCACCCCAAGCAAACCACAGCAGCCCCACAGAAAAGGGGCCTGACTGCTAAAAGAAAACAAAGTAGCAACAACAACATCAATGAAAGAGACCCCACGAAAACCCCACCCAAAAGTCAGCAGCCTCAAATATCAAAGGTAAATAAACCCATGAAGATTAGAAAGAATCATTGCAAAAATGCTGAAAACTCAAAAATCCAGAGTGCCTCTTCACCTCCAAATGATCACAACATGTCTCTAGCAAGGACATAGAACTGGGTTGAGGCTGAGATGGATGAATTGACAGAAATAGACTCCAGAAGATGGATCATAATGAACTTCACTGAGCTAAAGGATTATGTTCTCACTGCAAAGAAGCTAAAAACCATGACAAAACATACAGGAGCTGTTAACCAGAATAACCAGTTTAGAGAGGAACATAAACAATCTGATGGAGCTGAAAAACACAACATGAGAACTTCACAAATCAAACAAAAGTATCAATAGCTGAATAGACCAAGAAGAAGAAAGGATATCAGAGCTTGAAGACTATCTTACTGAAATAAGGCAGGCAGACATGATTAGAGAATAAAGAATGAAAAAGAATGAACAAAACCTCCAAGAACTGTAGGATTATGTTAAAAGACCAAACCTACAACTGATAGGGGTACCTAGAAGAGATGGGGAGAATAGAACCAAATTAGAAAACACACTTCAGTGTATCATCCAAGAGAACTTCCCCAACCTTAGCAAGACATTCAAATTCAGGAAGTCCAGAGAACCCCAGTAAAATACTCCATGAGATGATCAACCCCAAGATACATAATCATCACATTCTCCAAGATCAAAATGAAGGAAAAAATGTTAAAGGTAGCCAGAGAGAAGGGCCAGGTAGTCTCTAAAGGGAAGCCCATCAGACTAACAGCAGACCTCTCAGCAGAAACCCTATAAGCCAGAAGAGATTGGGGGCCAATATCCAACATTCATAAAGAAAATAATTTCCAATCAAGGATGTCATATTTGGCCAAACTAAGCTTCATAAGTGAAGGAGAAACACAGTCTTGTTTAGACAAAAAGATGCTGAGGGAATTCATCACCACCAGGCCTGCCTTGCAAGAGCTCCTGAAGGAAGCACTAAATATGGAAAGGAAAAACCATTCCCAGCCACTACAAAAAACACACTGAAGTACACAGACCAGTGACACTATGAAATAAATACATAAACAAGTCTGCAAAGTAACCAACTGACATCATGATGTCAGGATCAAATTCTCATATAACAGCACTAAACTTAAATGTAAACGAACTAAATGCCCCAACTAAAAGACACAGAGTGGCAAGCTGGATAAAAAAAAGTCAAGATCCATTGGTGTGCTCTATTCAAGAGACCCATCTCAAATGCAAAACCACACATAGACTCAAAAGAAAAGGATGGAGGAAAATTTACCAAGCAAATAGAAAACAGAAAAAAGCAGGGTTGCAATCCTAGTTTCTGACAAAACAGACTTTAAACCAACAAAGATAAAAAATGACAAGGGCATTATATAATGATAAAGGGGTTAATTCAACAGGAAGAGCTAACTATCCTAAATATATATGCACCCAATCTAGGAGCATAGATTCACAAAACAAACTCTTAGAGACCTACAGAGAGACTTACACTCCCACGCAATAATAGTGGGAGACTTTAACACCCCACTGTCAATATTAGACAGATCAATGTTATAGAAAATTAACAAAGATATTCAGGACTTGAACTGAGCTCTGGATCAAGTGGACCCGATAGATATCTACAGAGCTCTCCACCACAAAACAACAGAATACACATTCTCCTTGGTGCCACATGGCACTTACTCTAAAATTGATGATATAATTAGAAGTAAATCACTCCTCAGAAAATGCAAAAGAACTGAAATGATAACAAACAGTCTCTCAGACCACAGCACAATCAAATTAGAACCCAAGATTAAGAAACTCACTGTAAACTTCACAACTACATGGATATTCAACAACCTGCTCCTGAATGACTCGTGGGTAAATAATGAAATTAAGGCAGAAATCAAGAAGTTCTTTGAAACCAATGAGAACAAAGACACAATCTTTGTTTGGTAGGCACCTAAAGCACTGTTAACAGGGAAATTTATCACACTAAATGTGCACATCAAAAAGCTAGAAAGGTTTCAGTCGACACCCTAGCATCACAACTAAAAGAACTAGAGGACCAAGAGCAAACAAACCCACACATAGCAGAAGGCAAGAAATAACCAAGATTAGAGTGAAACTGAAGGATATAGAGACAAGAAAAACCCTTAAAAAATAAATGAATTCAGGAGCTGATTTTTTTTGAAAAAAAAAAATAATAAAATAGACCACTAGCTAGAGTAATAAAGAAGAAAAGAGAGAAGAATCAAATAGACACAATAAAAAATAATAAAGGGAATATCACCACTGACAACACAGAAATACAAACAACCATCAGAGAATACTATAAACACCTCTATGCACATAAACTAGAAAATCTAGAAGAAATGGATAAATTCCTTGACACACACACCCTTCCAAGACTAAACCAGGAAGAAGTTGAATCCCTGAATAGACCAATTCAGGTTCTGAAACTGAGGCAGTAATAAACAGCCTATCAGTCAAAAGAAACAAACAAACAAACATACAAAAAACAAAAACAAAAAAGCCCAGGACAAGGTGGATTTACAGCTGAATTGTACCAGAAGTACAAAAAGGAGCTGATACCCTTTCTTCTGAAACTATTCAAAGCAATTGAAAAGGAGGAACTCATTCCTAACTCATTCTATGAAGCCAGCATTATCTTGATACCAAAATCTTCAACAACAACAAAAAAACTTCAGGCCAATATCCCTAATGAATGTCGAAGCAAAAATTTTCAAT
>NW_016825443.1:9265-25851 GCF_001698545.2 Rhinopithecus bieti | reverse complement strand
AAAAAAAAAAAAAAAAAAAAAAAAAAAACATTGAAAGGTGGGCAAAGGACACGAGCAGACACTTCTCAAAAGAAGACATTCATCATTCATGCAGCCAACAGAAATATGGAAAATAGCTCAACATCACTGATCATTAGAGAAATGCAAATCAAAACCACATGAGATACCATCTCATGCCAGTCATAATGCTGATTATTAAAAAGTGAAAAAACAACAGATGCTGGTGAAGTTGCAGAGAAATAGGAACGCTTTTACACTGTTGGTGGGAGTGTAAAGTAGTTCAACTACTGTGGAAGAAGGTGTGGCAATTCCTCAAAGATCTAGAACCAGAAATATCATTTGATCTCGCAATCCTGTTACTGGGTACATACCCAAAGAAACATAAATCATTCTATTAGAAAGATAGATGCATGCATATGTTTATTGCAGCACTACTCAAAATAGCAAAGACATGGAATCAACCCAAATGTCCATGAACAATAGTCTAGATAAAGAAAATGTGCTACATATACACCATGGAATACTATGCAGTCATTAAAAGGAACGAAATGGTGTCCTTTGCAGGGACATGGATGAAGCTGGAAACCATTATCCTCAGCAAACTAACACAGGAATAGAAAACCAAACACCACATGTTCTTGCTTATAAGTGAGAGCTGAATAATGAGAACACATGGACACAGGGAGGGGAACAACACACACTGGGGCCTGTTGGGGGTTGGTGTTGGGAGAAGGGAGAACATTAGGAAAAATAGCTAATGCATGCTGGGCTTCATGACTAGGCGATGGGTTGAAGGGTGCAGCAAACCACCATGGCATACATTTTCCTATGTAACAAACCTGCACATCCTGCACATGTACCCAAGAACTAAAAATAAAAACTAAAAGAAAAAAAAAGGAAAAAATAACCCAACTAGTAAATTTAAAAGATTGCTACTTTTAAATACATCTACAAATAGAGGATCCACTAATTTTACATAATCTTGAAGAAAATGGACAAAGCCAACCATATACAATAAGGAATGTGGACAAGATGCTAACACATAATGAGTATGTTATATAATTAAAAGTTAATACATGTTTGAAATATAAATATTTTAAAATATGAGTGAAATGTGCTAGAAAACATAAATTCTTCAACATATTGCAAGAGTAACTAGATATCTAAACAACACAAATAATATGGATGAGCTTTTAAAATTTGTCAGTTATCCCTTCCAAAGCAATTATCTTTTAGAAGCCAATAATAATCTGTATATATGTATACTGACTTTTCCTGATCTCTCTCTCTGTCTCTTTCTCCCAGACCATGAGAAATTAATTGTACTATTGTTTTCTTCACGTTGTTTTGTTTCCTAAAATTATATGACTTAAAAGTAGTGTGTTCCTGTAATTTAGTTTACAAACTGAAAAAAACTTTAAGTGTATAAAGAGGCATTATTATAATTAAAGCAGGAGTATGGGTGAGAAAGAGGACAAGCGGCTACTCTAAAACAAACACACAATGGCTAAATTAGCNCACAAATAATATGGATGAGCTTTTAAAATTTGTCAGTTATCCCTTCCAAAGCAATTATCTTTTAGAAGCCAATAATAATCTGTATATATGTATACTGACTTTTCCTGATCTCTCTCTCTGTCTCTTTCTCCCAGACCATGAGAAATTAATTGTACTATTTTTTTCTTCACGTTGTTTTGTTTCCTAAAATTATATGACTTAAAAGTAGTGTGTTCCTGTAATTTAGTTTACAAACTGAAAAAAACTTTAAGTGTATAAAGAGGCATTATTATAATTAAAGCAGGAGTATGGGTGAGAAAGAGGACAAGCGGCTACTCTAAAACAAACACACAATGGCTAAATTAGCCTAAAGGTACATTTTTGTACTTTTCCACAAAAAGATAAAGTAAATATAATGGTGGTCTTTTTATTCACTTTACCTAGGAGTTCTAACACTGGCATCATTTTTGCTATCTTGTGTTGAGAATATCATTTCCAGACAAAATATCTCAATGATAACTTTAAATATTTCTCTTTGTTTTGATATTTGTTTGCTTTAGTTGCATTGTTATTAAAAGTTATGGGATTTTTGCTTTCGACTTAAAAGAACCTTTAAATAACTTTTGATTTAATCTGTTCTTTACCTGAATAGTCAATTTGAATCCCCTTCTACTAGAAAGGGTAGTGTGCTTAACAAAAAAAATATTGTTAATATGCCTAAAATTCTACCTTCAGAGTCTGTATAGACCTTTAACTAGATATAAACACAGAGGTTGCCCTTAGAATTCTGTTCTTAGTTCACTCTATAAAACCTTAACTGCAGTGTTCTTTGGACCTTTACTGTCATCTAAATAAAACTTTGCCCAGTAGTTTTCCCAACTATTATGTGTATTTTATAGATGAAAGGCAACTGTAACTTTCAAGGAAGACAAAGTCCTTCAAGGAAGACATGTTGTCCTTACGTTGGAAATTTGACTGTTTAAAATTCTCTCAATAAAGTTTGATAATTTTATCCAAAGAAGTCCTGCATGTCTTACTATTATAAACCATATATTTTTCTGAAATTTTATACTGCAACTGATCTGATATACAAACGTGTACTTTTTGGATACTGATCATTCTGCAATTTTGCAAATTCCCCCCATCTTTCTCAGGAGCATTCAGTGAAAGTATATTTGGAAGAACTTACAAGAGGGCACAATAGTCCTTGTGTCTGTGGCTCTCAAGAGTTCTATACCATCATGGTAGACCACACTAGGCCCTTATCAGCTTGTTAAAAGTGTTAACTGGTCTACTCATCCACAGTGTGTCCTCCTCCCATGCTCTGCCCTGCGGTAGGGGAGTCACCATTCTTGTTTTGAAAATTCTTACAGGTACTTTTCTTTCCTTAGATTTCAGGCTAGCAAGTATCTCTGAAAACTGAGCTTTCTGATTAGTTCAAGAAAAGTTATGAATTTTAGCTTTTTCTTTCTGTTTGTGTGGGAGTAATGCTCTTTCCAGTTTTTCAGTCTTATGCAGAAGCCAGAATTCGTCTAAGTTCTTTAAGTCTGTTAAATGAATTTTAGAGTCAATTACATAAAAATCGTTTCTATTTAGTAAAGGAAATCTGTCACATATCTAGGCACAACTCAAAACTGAACATTTGTGTTTAATTTATATTGCCCCTTATCCTGCCTGATGAAAATAGATGGTTGTAATTTAGAATGCTGAACTATGTCTTTCTTCCAAACTCAAATACAACTTAAATCTTAATATATATGCAAATAAGACCTGGAAACCTGTACTTCTTCCAAAAACCTTTAAAATTATGGTACCCTGTGAAATTTTTATCAAACTCTAGGGATTAATATGCTGGGGAAAATAGCCCTGTTGATTTTTCACATTTACATGTACCATGTATGGGGAGGACTAAAGTATTCTATTTACGTATTTGGATTTTTTTTCTCTCTATTGCTGTTACACTGACCAGTTTGTCTAAGCAATGCCATTAACCCCTGATTTTGCAACAATAGCACAAAATTCGACTTCGCAACTGGGGCATTCTTTTATTGTTAGTTTCTTTCTTTTTCTTGAGACAGGGTCTCACTCTGTCACCCAGATTGAGTACAGTGGTGTAAACACGGGTCACTGCAGCCTTAACTTCCTAGGCTCACGTGATCATCCCACCTCAGCCTCCGAAGTAGCTGAGCCTACACACCCATGTCACCATACCTGGCTAATTTAAAAAGTGGGTTTTTTTTTTTTTTTTTTCTGCAGAGATGGGGTCTTAACTATGTTGCCCAGGCTGGTCTCAAACTTCTGGCCTCCTGCCTTGGCCTCCCAAAGTGCTGGGATTACAGGCATGAGCCACTCTGCCTAGCCTGGTGTATTCTTACATAGAGAAATTGCCTTGAAATACAAATTATTAACCATACAACCAAATTCATCACAAAAGTGTAGTTTTCCTTCCATAGATCGATCCACTCTAGAAAATTGAACCAAGAGTCCTCTCATTCTCTGAAAATATTGAAACAATTGACTAGTTAAATTTATACAGGTTGAACAAACTTAACTTGAAAATGTGAAATCTGAAACACTCCAGAATCTGAAACTTTCTCAGTGCCAACATGATTCTCAAAGGAAATGCTCATTGGAGTATTATGGATTTCAGATTTTTGGATTAGGGCTGCTCAACCAGTAAGTGTAAATATTAGCTTGGTGCAAAAGCAATTGTGGTTTTTGCCATTACTTTTGATGACAAAAACAAAATAACAAAATTACAGTTTTTGCCGTTACTTTTGCATCGACCTAATAAATGCACATATTCCAAAATCCAAAAAATCCCAAATCCCAACACTTCTGGTCCCAAGCATTTCAGATAAGGGATACTCAACCCGTACTGATTAAAACAAACAAACAAACAAACAGAACAGAACATGTTTAAATTGAAGCTAATCATATATTACATGGTGCCTGGTCTGACACGCACACATTCCAGAGTTTCTCTGATTATCTCAGTAAGTGAATCGTCAGTTTCTATGAAAACACTTCAGTTTCTTTATCTTTTTTCCATGGGGTTGGGACTTAGTTGGGAGGCATCATGCCCTCTCCTCCCTGCACAATTTTGGAGGAGCAATCCTCCTAGCCCAGTTAGGTCTCTGCGTTTGACATTACCCATAGAAGGTTTAAAGATCTTACTCTCCACCTATAAGGGAAATTCCTAACATGAAAAGAGAAACATTTCATATGCAAATTTTAAATCAAAATTCTGTTCTTGAAGAGACAATGTGTGTGAGTCTAACAATTGTTGAATGCAGTTTAAGGTCAGGAAAAGAGAAAGACTATATTCGATTATGGAATTCTATTTTAAAATTTATTTTGTTTTGAGACAAGGTCTCACTCTGTCACCCAGACTGGAGTGCAGTGGTGAAATCATGGCTCACTGCAGCTTCAATCTCCTGGGTTCAGGTGATCCTCCCACCTCAACCTACTGAGTAGCTAGGACTACAGGTGTGCACTACCATGCCAGGTTAATTTTTGTATTTTTTGTGGAGACAGAGTCTCACTGTGTTGCCCAGGCTGATCTCAAACTCCTAGGCACAAGTGATCTACCCACCTTGGCCTCACAAAGTGCTGGGATTACAGACATTAGCCATCGCACCCAGCCAGTTATGGAATTCTAGAAACATTAAGTCATACCCTGGCCTGCCTTTTTATTCTCATATTCTCTCTCTCATTCTTTAATCCCCTTCTCTCTGTCTGTGTCTCTCAGGCCCATGTTGTCCTCACTCCAAGTGCTACTTCAAATTATCTGTCTACATCTACTACATTAAGCACCACTGCCCAAGAATAAGAGGTTAAGATCTGTGAAAAAAGTACTCCTTTGGAAGTCCTAGACTTCCTTAAATGACAGGAGAAGGACAACAGCGTCATGAGGCCACCTGGTTTTTCAGGCCACTGGGAAAGAGCTTCTTAGAGAAACTGAATCCTAGTTTCCTTCCTCAGGCCTGAAGTAGACAGGACTGGATGAAGAGAGGGTGAAGCTGTGGAAGGGGAGGTAGGCTTTTTTGGGTAACAAAAAATAAAGCTCTATTCTGAGGAGGAAGGGGGTTGAGCACTGAAATACAGGACATCCCAGCACATGAAAGTAGAAGCAGCATGGGAGTGACTTATCCCCAATAGATGTGATTGGCTGGAACAAGTGCTTCTTGAGGAAGAAAGAAGAGTTTTTGGGCAATATGAGTGACTTCACAGAGAGGGGTTTCATTACAAAAAGTGGACCCTAAATATCCCAGCTCTAGGTCCTAGGGTTGGGACTAGAAGGATGGAAATGAAATGGGCTTCTCTGTGGGGCTGACCGGACAAGGATGGAAAGGAAGTGTGCTTCTCTGTGGGGCTGACTGGTAAATTTATTTTTATTATAGTAATAATATATTTATTATAGTGCATATTCATAAGAATAAATACCTTTTATTGTAAAGTTGCTTAAATGCTTACTGTTTTTGCATAAGCAATACAGGTACATGGTAAAAATGCCGGAAACATCTTCATGCCTAACTATAGGGAAATGTGTACAGAGATTCTCTTCTCGTAGGGAGGAAATTGATAATAGAACAGCTCTTTGTTGTTACAAATAGAAGTAATATATTCATAGTCTAAAAGAAGAAGAGAGAACTGAATAATTAACCCAAAATTTATTATTTTCATTGCAAATGAATTATGTTTAAGTAAAATATGATCTCCAACATCACAGGAGTAATTCGTGAGAGAACTGTATATTGATGAACATCAGATCCACATTTCTAGCTCAGGCCTGTTTCCTAATCTACATGCTTCCTGGCCAACTGTGGGTCTCCGAGGCACCTGACAATCAACATGTCTGTAATGAAAACATCTTCCCTCTACCCTGAAATCGTGCACTCCTTTAGTGTTGCCTAACAAGGTGAAAGCCACTGCTCTCTACTCATTTTACCCAAGCCAGAAATCTTTAACACTATGTATTTATTTGAGAGAATTACCCTAGCCACTCGACCTCAGGGTAGATTTTCCTGATATGTGCTAAACTGAGGCCACAGCAAACCTTTTATTATTATTATTTTACACTCAGGGTACATGTGCTTTTCTGTTACATGGGTATATTGCATACTGGTGAAGATTGGGCTTCTAGTGTACCTAGTACTCAAATCATGAACATTGTCTCTCATAGGTAGTTTTTCAACCCTCACTCCCCTCCCACTCTTCCACCTTTTGGAATCTCCGGTGTCTATTATTTCATCTTTATGATCATGTGTACCCATTGGCACAGTTTATTTTGAAGAACACTTTCTCAATTTGATGTCACTGTTTTTTTGTATTGCCATCTTCTCCAACACCCATTCTGTCTTGCTGCTTCTGAATGTTCAGTGCTTAGCACAGTTTCTGGCACACAGTTTTGGAAAAGGAAAAGACTGTATGGCAATTATGATTGGAATAACAAGGAAATATAAATATGAACATACTTTTCAGTTTATAGAATAAAGGTGCAGTGAAAACTACAACTAAAGGAAACGTAATTTTAAGCATATTTATTTATTTCAACTTTTATTTTAGATCCAGAGTGTACATGTGCAGTTTTGTTACCTGGGTATATTCCATGATGCTGAAGTCTGGTGTACAAATGTTCTGCTACCCAGGTACTGAACATAGTACCCAATAGTTAGTTTTTCAATCCTTGCCTCCCTCTTTTCCTCCCTCATCTAGTAGCCCCCAGTGTCTATTGTTGCCATCTTTATGGCCATATGAACACAATATTTAGCTCCCACTTACAAATAAGGACATGCAGCATTTGGTTTTCTGTTCCTGAATTAATTCACTGAGTATAATGACCTTGAGCTGCATCCATGTTTCTGTAAGAGACATAATTTCATTCTTTTTTATGGCTGTGTAGCATCCATGGTGTATATGTATTTTTTTTTTTTTTTTTTTTTTTTTTTTGAGGCAGAGTCTCGCTTTGTCACCCAGGCTGGAGTACAGTGGCGCTATCTTGGCTCACTGCAAACTCCGCCTCCTGGGTTCACACCATTCTCCTACCTCAGCTTCCCCAGTAGCTGGGACTACAGGCACCTGCCGTCACGCCCAGTTAATTTTTTTTTTTTTTTGTATTTTTAGTAGAGCCGAGGTTTCATCGTGTTAGCCAGGATGGTCTCGATCTCCTGACCTCGTGATCTGCCCACCTCGGCCTCCCAATATGTACCATATTTTTAAAATTCAATCCACCGTTGATGGGTACCGAGGTTGATTCCATGTCTTTGCTATTGTGAATAGTGCTGCGACGATCATGCAAGTGCATGTCTTTTTGGTAGAACGATTTGTTTTCTTTTGGATACGTACCCAAGAATGGGATTGCTGGGTCAAATGGAAGTTCTAAGTCCTTTGAGAAATCTCCAAATTGCTTTCCATAGTAAGTGAACTAATTTACATTCCCACTAACAGTGTATAAGCATTTCCTTTTCTGGGAACACGTAATTTTTAATAGAATATATCAATGACTTTATTCAACTCAATTAATGGACATACCAGTAAGATGTTGACACAGGTTCAAAGAAGAAATTGAAGAACAGGAATTTATGTAGTCAGTCAGAAATATTCTTAAATGAACTTGTTAATAAATGCAAAACTGATTAATATCTTGAAAAACAATCAATTGCATTATTAAGGATTATCTTTTCTACATAATGTTCATTGCCTCTATAATTATTATAATTAATTATACCAGATAAAATGTATTTGCATTGAAATATATAGGAATCATTTGTACTTCTCTCAGACCAGAATAATTTGCATTGTTATCAGTTTTCTGCAAGTTAACCTCTACCTGTACAGTGCTGTAAAAGAGTAGCCAAACAAAAATCAATGATTGCATGCCCAGCACTACACTGATAAGAATATCCACATTTTGAATAATTTTTCATTAAAATCTCAGCTTTGTGCTTATAAATAATCTCTAAAGATTCACAAAATGACTTATGTTTTGCCCAGTTATTTACATAAGTGTAGCAAGGGTGCTTATTAATAATATAGAAATCTTTGAGTTTGTGTTTCAAATTCAGCTTCTAGCAATATTGAGCAACTCCTAATGCCCAATAATTAATTTCTGCCAGGAAGTTGTCCTACTGAATCTTGGAAAGGACTTTACGACTTCTTCTATTATATACTCTTCTATCTCAAGGAGAGAATATCAAACCCAAGAAATTAGCTTTACCATATTTCACCTGAAGCGACTATAAATTCGAGGGTATTTCTCCCTTCTCAAGGTCCACCAAATTTGCCGTGGTTTGTAGCATGCCAAGAAGTGACCTTTCTTACCACTTCTGTGGATGGCACTGGTTTGTAGTCATTGGTTGGCATGTAAAGTCAATCTCTGTTCCTTAGTGGACTTGACATAAATGATTAAGTGACACTTTAGGCATTGCCCTGGTTGCATAATTGATTTGTTCAACTATATCCTGGTTAAAAGGAGAACAGATTCTTATTTAATCCATATAAAAAGCTATGTTGCCATGAAAAGTAAGAAAACTCAGTTATAAATAATTGTTTCTGAATTCTAATAGTTCAGTGAGTAGGCGATATCATTTTAAAATGTTTTGTTTCAATTTACAAAAGCACAGTCAAATAAATTGTGAGTTAGATTGATAAAGAATATAAGGGACTTCTTCATATATGCATCAGAAAATAACAATTTTCTTTAAACAACATCAATATGTTTCCAATAAATAGCCACAATTAACTTTCCCTCATTATTTCATTCATGCTGTCTTAGTCTGTTTGTGTTGCTATAACAGAATACCTGAGACTGGGCAATTTATAAAGAGCATAAATTTATTTCTCACAGTTCTGGAGGATGGGTACTCCAAAATCAAGGTGCTAGCATCTGGTGAGGGTCTTCTTGCTACATCCTTATATGGCAGAAAGTGGAAGGGCAAGAGAGAACAAACTCCCACTGTCAAGCCCTTTTTTATTGATATATAATAGTTGTACATATTTTGGGGGTACATGTGATGTTTTGATACATGCATACAATATGTAATGATTAAATCAGGATAATTGGGTTATCACCTCAAATATTTATCTTTCCTTTGTGTTGAGAACAGTCCAGTTCTTCTCTTCTGGCTATTTTAAACATAAAATAAATTACTGTGAACTCTAGTCCACCTTTTGTACTATCAAAAACTACAACTTATTCCTTCTATCTAACTGGGTATTTGTACCCATTAACCAACTTCTCTTCTCCACCCACTCTTCTCAGCCTTGGGTAATGACCATTCTACTCTCTACCTCAATGAGATCCACTTTTTTAGCTCTCACATATTTGTGAGAACATGTGAAAATTGCCTTTCTGTGCTTGACTTATTTCACTTAGCATAATATCCTCCAATTCCATCCATATTACTGCAAAAACCTCAGGATTTTATTTTTCTTATGGCCGAATACTATTCTGTTGTGTGTATACACTGTATTTTCTTTATCCATTCATCCATTGATGGACATTTAGGTTGATTCCATATCTTTGCTATTGTGAGTAATGCTGCAGTAGGTATGAGAGTGCAGATATCCCTTCGACATAATGATTTCCTTTCTTTTGGATATATACCCAGCAGTGGTATTTCTGGATCATATGGTAGATCTATTTTTCATTTTTTGAGGAACCTCCATACTGTTTTCTATAGTAGTTTTACTAATTCACATTCCTACCAATACTGTACAAGTGTTCCCCTTTTTTCACGTCCTTGCCAGCATCTGTTATTTTTTGTCTTTTTGATAATAACCATTCCATCTTAAGTGAAATGATAGCTCATTGTGGTTTTGATTTGCATTTCTCTGATGATTAGTGATGTTAAGTATATTTTCATATACCTGCTGGACATTTGTATGTATTCCTTTGAGAAATGTATATTCAGATATTCTGCCCTTTTAAAATGGAATTATTTGGGTTTTTTGTTTGGTTGTAGTGTTTTGCTATTGAGTTGTTTGAGTTCCTTGTATATCCTGCATATTAATCTCTTGTCAAATGAATAATTTGCAAATAATTTTTCCCATTCTGTAGGTTGTCTCTTCACTTTGTTGATTGTTTTCCTTGCTGTGCAGCAACTTTTAGTTTGATTTAACCCCATTTGTCTATTTTGCTTTTGTTGCCTGTGTATTTGAGGTCCCATACAAAAAATCTTTGCTGAGACCAATGTCCTAGAGTATTTCCCCAACATTTTCTTCTACTAGTTCCATAGTTTCAGGTCTTACATTTAAGTCTTTAATCCGTTTTGAGTTGATTTTTTTATATGGTGAAAGATTGGGACCTACTTTCATCTTCATATGGATATCCAGTTTTCCCAGCACCATTTATTTAAGGGAGTATTCTTTCCCCAATATATGTTCTTGGAACTGTTTTAGAAAATGGGTTGGCTGTAAGTTCATGGATTTATTTCTGGGTTCGTTCCATTGGTCTATGTGTCTGTTTTTATGCCAGTACCATGCTTATTTGTTTACTATATCTTTGTAGTGTATTTGAAGTCAAGTAGTGTGATACCTCTAGCTTTGTTCTTATTGCTCAGGATTGCTTTAGCTATTTGCAATCTTTGATTAAATTGCTTACTAGGGTTTTAATATTTTTAGCTATTGTAATATTTTAATATTTTTAGCTATTTAGGGATTGTTTTAATTATTTCTGTTTTAGACTGACTGCTGTATAGAGCACAGGAGTGCTACTGTTTGTTTCATATTCATCTGGTATCCTACTACTTCACTAAATTCATTTATCAGTCAGTTATAAGAGGTTTTTGGTGAAGTCTTTAGGTTTTTCTAAATGTAAGATCATGTCATCTGCAAATAAGGATAATTTGACTTCCTTCTTTCCAACTTGTGTTCCCTTTCCTTCTTTTGCCCAATTGTTCTGGCTAGGACTTCCAGAACTATGTTGAATAAATGATGAAAGTGGGAATCCTTGTCTTGTTTCAGATTTTGGTGGAAAGCCTTTCAATTATTCCCAGTTCAGTATGATATTAGCTGTGGATTTGTCATATATGGCCTGTATTGTCTTGAGGTATGCTCCTTCTACACCCAGCTTGTTGAGACTTTTACCCCTTCATGAAGGATGTTGAATTTGAATTTTATTGAATGCTTTTCAGTATCTATTGAAATAACCATGTGGTTTTGGCTTTGATTCTTTTGATGTGATGTATCACATTTATTGATTTGTGTTTGCTGAATCCTTCTAACATTCATGAGATGAGTCCAACTTGATCATGGTGAATGGTCTTTTAAATTTATTGTTGTTAAATTCATTTTGCTAGTTTTTGTTGAGGATTATTGCATCTATGTTTATCAGGAATATTGGCCTGTAGTTTTCCTTTTTTTTTTTTGGTGGCTGTCTGGTTTTGATATGAATGTAAAGCTGGCCTTGTAAAATGAGTTTGAAAGTATTTTTTCTGCAATTTTTTGGAATATTTTGAATAGGATTGGTATTAGTTCTTAAATTTTGGTAAAATTCAGCAGTGATTGCTTCAGGGGTAACTTTTATTGCTGCTTCTAGCTGGTTATTCATTATTGGTCTGTTAAGATTTTCTGTTTCTTCATGTTTCAATATGGTAGGTTGTATATGTTCAGGAATATATCCATTTCTTCTTGGTTTTCCAATTTGTTCGTGTATTAGTCCTTTCTCATGCTGCTATAAGGACATATCTGAGACTGGGTAATTTATAAAGGAAAGAGGTTTAATTGACTCACAGTTTTACATGGCTGGGGGGGCCTCACAATCATGGTGGAAGGCAAATGAAGAGCAAAGTCAAGTCTTACATGGTGACAGCCAAGAGAGCATGTACAGGGGAACACCCCTTTATAAAACCATCAAATCTCATGAGACTTATTCAGTATCATGAGAACATCATGAGAAAAGCCCTCCCCCATGTTTCAATTACCTCCCACTGGGTCCCTCCTGTGACATGTGGGGATTATGGGAGCTAAAATTTGAAATGAGATTTGGGTGGAGACACAGCCAAACCATATCAGTTGGTGTATATTTGTTCGTAATAGTCTCTAATGATTCCTTGGGTTTCTGTGGTATCAGTTGTAATGTTTTTGTATTTGTCTCAGATTTTCTTTGAGTCTTCTCTTTCTTAATCTAGCTAATGTTTTGTCAATTTTCTTATCCTCTTCAAAAAACCAACTTTTCATCTTATTGATCTTTTGTATTTTTTAGTCTCAATTTCATTTACATCTGTTCTGTTCTTTATTATTTATCGTTTTCTACAAATTTTGGGTTTAATTTGTTCTTGTCTAGTAGCTTGAACTGTTTCGTTAGGTTGTTTATTTGAAGACTTTCCACTTTTTTTGATGTAAATGTTTGTTGCTGTAAACTTCCCACTTACTACTGCTTTTGCTATATCTCATATGTTTGACATGTTGTGATGACATTTTTATTTGTTTGAAGAATTTTAAAAATTTTCTTCTTAATTTTTTCATTAGCCCATTGGTCATTCAGGAGCATGTTGTTTAATTTTTGTGTATTTATACAGTTAGTTTCTGAAGTTCTTGAGTTCCAGTTTTATTCCATTGTGGTCAGAAAAGATACTTGATATTATTTCATTTTTTAAAATTTGTTGAGACTTGTTGATAAGGGCATTTAGTCTCATCCACAAAGAAGCCCTCATGGCTTAACCACCTCTTAAAAGTTCCATCTTTAAATACTATCACGTTGGCAACATCTGGATTTTAAAGGGAGCACATTCAAACCATAAGACATATTTATGTATTTAATTCATGTTCTGCTGGATGTTAGGTCGTGACTCAATTGGTTTGGGCTGCTGCAATAAAATATCATAAACTAGGTGGCTTATAAATGACAAATACTTACTCATCACAGTTCTGGAGGCTAGGAAGTGCAGGCTCAATATGTCAGCAAAGTCAGTCTCTGATGGGGATTCATTTCTTGATTCATAGACAGTCTCTTCTCACTGTGTCCTCACATTATGGAAGTGGCAAGGCAGCTTTCTGGGGAGCTGTTTATAAGGAGACTAATTGTGTTCATGAGGTTTCTAACCTCATGGCATAATCGCATTCCAAAGGACCCACTTCCTAGTACCCTCACTTTGGTGATTAGCTTTCAACATATAAATTTTGGGTAGACACAAATCTTCAGAACAAAGCAGTTCAACAGTCTCCTTCCATGTAGCCATATGCTTCCAGTCCAAAGTGATCCTGGCAAAAATACCAAGGCCAAAGGGTACAGTCTGAAAATTGCTTAAGTGATATCAGCTACGAGTTTCTAACCAATAATCTATTCTTTGAAGCATCAATACTTTATAGTAACTGCTAACATTCTTTCAAGATTTCTAAAATTTAATTTAATTTTTTAAATGGACAAATATTTCTTAGCTCTCTATTCTGTTCCATTGGTTTATGTGTCTGTTCTTGTACCAGTACCGTGCTGTTTTGGTTACTGTCACCTTGTAGTATAGTTTGAAGTTGGGTAGTGTGATGCCTCCAGCTTTGTTCTTTTTGCTTAGGTTTGTCTTGGCTATTTGGGCTATTTTTGGGTTCCATATGAATTTTAAAATAGCTTTTTTTCCTAATTCTGTGAAGAATGTCAATGGTAGCTTAATGCGAATTGCATTGAATCTATAAATTACTTTGGGCAGTAAGGCCATTTTCAAGATATTGATTCTTCCTATCTGTGAGCATGGAATGTTTTTCCATTTGTTTGTGTCCTCTCTGATTTCCTTGAGCAGTGGTTTGTAGTTCTCCTTGAAGAAGTTCTTCACTTCCCTTGTTAGCTGTATTCCTAGGGATTTTACTCTTTTTGTAGCAACTGTGAATGGGAGTTCATTCATGATTTGGCTCTCTGCTTGTCTGTTGTTGGTGTATAGGAATGCTAGCTATTTTCGCATATTGATTTTGTATCCTGGGACTTTGCTGAAGTTGCTTATCAGCTGCAGAAGCTTTTGGGCTGAGACAGATGGGGTTCTCTAGATATAGGATCATGTCATCTGCAAACAGAGATAATTTGACTTCTTCTCTTCTTACTTGAATGCCCCTTATTTCCTTCTCTTGCCTGATTTCCCTGGCCAGAACTTCGAATACCATGTTGCATAGGAGTGGTGATAGAGGGCATCCTTGTCTTGTGCTGGTTTTCAAAGGGAATGTTTCCAGGTTTTGTCCATTCAGTATGATGTTGGCTTTAGGTTTGTCGTATGTGGCTCTTATTATTTTGAGGTGTGTTTCTTCAATACCTAGATTACTGAGAGTTTTTAACGTGAAGGGATGTTAAATTTTATCAAAAGCCTTTTCGGCATCTATTGAGATAATCATGTGGTTTTTGTCGTTGATTCCGTTTGTGATGAATTACATTTATTGATTTGCATATGTTGAATCAGCCTTGCACCCTGGGGCATTTTAGCAATGTCTGGAAAGATTTTTGTTTGTCACACTGGGGAGATGTTGTTACTAGACTCTAGTGGATAGAGGCCATGAATGCTACTAAAAATCCAGCCATGCACAGGAGAGCCCCTCCCCCCACGGCAAAGAATTATCCACCTCAAAATGTCAACAGCACCAAAATGTCAACAGTACTCAAAATATTAAGTAACTCTGTAAGTAATGGGTAACAAAATAAATATGTAAATTTCAATAGCTTTCATTTACACAGAAGATAACCAGCCAGAGGATGTGATAGTAAAAAAAATCCTATTTTATCAGCAAAATAATATATAGGAATAAGCATAACAAGTGAATAAAACTTTAAAACACTTTGTTAATAGCTAGATTTAATCATTTCACATTATAAGTATATATCAAAACTTCACATTGTACCCCATAAATATATACAATTATTATTTCTAAATTAAAAATTTAAAAAACACTTGTGAAAGAAAAGTAAACTTAAACAAATGAAATGATACTAATTGATCTTGCATCAGACAACTCAGTATCACAGACTTTATTTTTCTTGAAGTTAATTTATTAATTTAATGTGATCTGGGATGATCTCCTTATTTTAAGACCCTTAATTTAGTCAAACCTGCAACATCTCTTTTGTGCTTGTAAGGTAACACTCAAGCTTCATTGATTAGGACATAGAAACCTTGAGGGGCCATTATTCAGCCTACTACACAGGTGAACTTCCTTTTTGAAATCACTTTTGGTTTGTGTATTACCTGACAAGATATTCTCATGTTTTTTCTTCTACCATACTGGTCATTCCTTCTTAAGTGTTTTTACTAGTTTCCTCTCCTCCAGCTAACTTTTAAATGGGTTTGAGGCTCTAGCTATATTATCTCTGAGTGGATTCATCCAATCCATAATATAGCATCTTTATCGTGAGACCTCCCAAATTGAATTACCATGCACCAACCCCTTCCCTGATACCTAGACTTTTATCTGACCTCTCTTTGGATAGTAAAAGGACAAACTCGATATTTCCCAAACAAAACTCCTGATTTTATTATATTTTATTAGTTTTTTTATTGCAACCCTTTAGCAAGTCTTTTTGATTTGATCTAAAAAACAGAACCCTTAATCCAGCCCTTTCTCTTCTTATATACTTCTACCAAGTTAAAATACAAATTCTCTAATCATTACTTCTATTAGCTACTAAGTTTACTTCTTTATTTATTTTCTTATTTGAGTTATCTTTCCTTTAAAATCTATTCTACACAAGGCTGTAAAATTATAAACCTAATCTTACTAGAATGTAAATCAGATAATGTCTGTATTCTGAGAAAAATTCTCCAAAACTTCACATTGCACTTGTGTGGGGAAAAGAAAGAAAGATCAGACTGTTACTGTGTCTATACAGAAAGAAGTAGACATAAGAGACTCCATTTTGTTCTGTATTTGAGATGCTGTTAATCTGTGACCCTACCCCCAACCTTGTCCTTGCAAGAGACATGTGCTATGGTGACTCAAGGTTTAAAGGATTTTGGGCTGTGCAGGGTGTGCTTTGTTAAACAAGTGCCTGAAGGCAGCTTGCTGGTTAAAAGTCATCACCATTCTCTCTCTTTTTTTTTTTTTTATTATACTTTATGTTCTAGAGTACATGTACACAATGTGCAGGTTTGTTACACATGTACACATGTGCCATGTTG
>NW_016825443.1:0-8836 GCF_001698545.2 Rhinopithecus bieti | reverse complement strand
TCGTGGAGGACTAGTACAAGAGGAAAGAAGGCCTCTTGGCGGTTGTTGGCAGTTGAGATAGAGAAAAGCATCTGTCTCCTGCCTGTCCCTGGGCAATGGAACATCTCGGTATAAAACCCGATTGTATGTTCTGTTTACTGAGAAAGGAGAAAACCGCCTTAGGGCGAAAGGTGGGACTTACTAGCGCAATGCGCTCTTTATGCACTAAAAAGGTTTATGGAGATGTTTACATATGCATATCAAGGCACAGCACTTTTCCTTAAACTTATTCATGTCACAGAGAACTTTATTCATATGTCTTACTGCTGACCTTCTCCCTATAATTATCCTATTATCCTGCCACTTCCTTTTCTTTAAGATGGTAAAGATAATTATCAATAAATACTAAGGGAACTCAGAGACCGGTGCTGGCGTGGGTCCTCTGTATGCTGAGCGCCGGTCCCCTGGGCCCACTTTTTCTTTCTCTATACTTTGTCTCTGTGTCTCATTTCTTTTCTCAAGTCTCTCATTCCACCTAATGAGAAACGCCCACAGATGTGGAGGGGTAGGCCACCCCTTCACACTTGTAATAGGATTCATTGTTGTTTTGGCCTATAAAACCATTCAAAATTAAGACCTAGCCTAGCTTTCCAAATTCATTTTCTTATTACCCTCACATCACTCATTATGATCAAGCAACATTGGAATTTTTCTTTTCCTTTAATACATCGTGCTCATTTGCTACTTTAGGTATTTGCACTTTTTGTTTTCTTTTTATGAGCTGGTTTT
This sequence comes from Rhinopithecus bieti, assembly GCF_001698545.2. NCBI lineage: Eukaryota > Metazoa > Chordata > Mammalia > Primates > Cercopithecidae > Rhinopithecus > Rhinopithecus bieti. The sequence goes on along the minus strand of NW_016825443.1, from coordinate 8,068 downwards.
CCCCCAGATCTTTTCACACCTGATACCTTTTCACATTTCAAGTTTTAGCTCAACTGTCACTTCGTAAAGAAAATCCTTTTCTGGCTGCTCATTCTAAAGTAAAGTGTGCCTGAGGTAGTCTTTATTGCAGTTCACACAATATTTTATTTTTTTCTCACATCAAGGCATACAACCTTACTGCACACCTTTGTTCCTTGTAGTTTGGTGGGACCATGTGACCAATTGTGAAGTGATGACACTTCCAACATAGAACACTAAATTACTGATGTGAGACCTTATCGATACCTCTCTTTTGCTCTGCTATGAGATAGGTACCCTTAGGGATTGTAGCTTTTGTAACATTGACTACAGAGCCCTATTGTTGCCCTGGGATGGATAAACATTAGCAGTAGTAAATAAATCTTCATAATTTTGAGGATCTCATATCTGAGAGTTGTTTCCTATTACAGCTTAACTTTACCTACCCTGATAATACAATACCCTTCATGCAGTTAGCCTCTACTTTATCACATTTATTATTGTCTTCAAAGCATTTATTCTAATGTGAAATAACTCACTCATTTGTTCTTTAACTTTTGTCTTGTTTAGCAGGTCAAATGAAATGTGGGGTAAGTGATGGTTTTGCTTAATTTTTTAATGTTTCATTTTGTTTAAAATTGGTGAAATCTGGGAAGCCTGCATGGGGTTGCTGAGCACTAAGACTCATTCCTGGCCCTGAGTGGCTCCTAGGGAATGGGTAAGTTAAATAGGCATGGAGTGGCCCATGCTCACTATGAACCTCTGAACCCACAGCTGCAGGAGACCCCATGGTCCCCATGGACATTGGAACTGGCAGGGAGAGCTGTTTGGAGAGTTGGCAGGGACAGAACTCCAGAAGGTTTGGTGCGGGAATGGCTGCAGTGGAGCACAGCCAGGGATGCCCATCCCCTAAGGCTTGCCATGCTCCTCTAGGGGTTTTTGGCTTTTGTTGACTATTGAACCTGAACAGAACAGGGCTATCTTGCCTGTGGGACAGGGCCAATCCAATCTGAACATCCCCCTGTCAGGGTCTTTGTTGGACCCCACTCATTAGCAGTGCAGCTTCAAATACCCAACCCAGCTGCTCCTCAGGGGCTACTACCATAGCTCCTTCACTGGCAGACCCTGCCTGTCAGAGAGCGTCTGCAAATGGGTTCCTGCTGGCATGCGCCCACCCACTGCCTACCCCAACTGCTTTGCCAGCCTTCACTTGCCTGCAGCCTTCCCCCATTGGTTTGCTGGTGCAGGCACATGGGCCTCACTGGTCACTGCCACCAGCATGTGTTGCCTTGCTGAGGCCACACTGCTCAGGCTGGTCCACATGTGCATACCCTGCTGCCCTGCCACCACTGGCATGTTCTACACACATACACCATCATGCTGCTGCCATTGGGGCACGTGCATGAGTGTGGATCCTGCTGCCACCACTCTGATGAAGAACTTTTGCCAGCACTCCCCACTGGAATGTTTTTGCCAGCAGATGAGGAACACCTTGGTCTCTCCAGCACAGCAGGTGGTCAATCTTGAAGGACCAGAGAACAAAGCAACTGGCTTGGTCCCAAACCCCCAGAGTTAGAGCATGAATCCCAGGAGTGCAGAGCTGAACCTTGGCCACCTGAAATGAAACCAAGCAACTGAACCCAACTTACACCACAGTCATACCCTCTGGGGCATCAAATAATATAAAAATATAAATATAAAGAATTTATAAGAATATAAAACCATATGCAAAGGACAGTAAGTTCAAAGATTAAAGGAACAACAACCTGCAAAGCTGAGAAAGAACCAGCTCAAGAACTCTGGCAACTCAAAAAGCCCAAGTGTCTTAACTAGAAATGACTGCACTAGCTCCCCAACAGAGGCCCTTAACCAGACTGAAATGGCAGGAATGATAGACAAAGAATTCAGAATTCACATGGCAATGAAAATTATCAAAATCCAAGGAAAAGTTGAAACTTAATCCAAGGAAATATAAGGAATCCAGTAAAATGATGCAAGAGATGAAAGATGAAATAGCCATTTTTAAGAAAGAACCAAACGAATCTGAAACTCAATACAAGGATTGCATAATCCAATCAGAAGTATTAACAGAAGAATAGACCAAACTGATAAAAGAATTTTAGAGCTTGAAAATCAGTGCCTCAAAACAACACAGTCAGACAAAAATAAAGAAAAAGAAATAAAAAAGAATGAACAAGACCTTTGAGAAATATGGGATCATGTAGAGACCAAACCTAAAACACATTGGTGTCCCTGAAAAAGAGGGAGAGAGAGCAAGCAACTTGAACAACATTTTTGAGAACATTGCTCCTGATAATTGTCCCAACTTTGTTAGAAAGATTGACATTCAAATTCAGGAAATTTAGAGAACCCGTACAAGGTACTCTGCACTCCAGCCTGGGTGACAGAGCGAGACTCCATCTAAAAAAAAAAAAAGAAAAAAGAAATCCATCTCACATACAATGACATTCATAAGTTCAAAGTAAAGGTATGGAGAAAGATCTATCAAGTAAACAAAAACCAAAAAAGATCAAGGGTTGCTCTTCTCATTTCAGACAAAATAGACGTTAAACCAACAAATATCAAAAAAGACAAGGTCATTACATAATGGTAAAAAGTTCAATTTAACAAGAAGATGTAACTATCCTAAATATATAGGTACTCAACACAAGAGTACCCAGATTCATAAAACAATTTATTACAAACCTATGAAGAGGTTTAGATAACCACACAATAACAGTGGAAGACATCAACACTCCACTGACAGTATTAGACAGATCATGAAGGCAGAAAATTAACAAAGATATTTGGGACCCAAACTCAACACTTGACCAAATGGACCTAACAGACATCTACAGTATGCTCCACCCTAAGACAACAGCATATATACTCTTATCATCTGCACATGGCACAGTCTCTAAAATTGACCACACAATCAGCCATAAGACAATTCTCAGCAAATTCACAAAAACCAAAATCATACCAACCACACAGTTTGACTACAGTGCTATAAATTGGAAATCAATATTAAGGAGATTACTTAAACTCATACAATTACATGGAGGTTAAACAACCTGTTCCTGAATGACTTTTGGGTAAACAATGAAATTAAGATAGAAATCAAGAAATTCTTTGAACCTAATATACAATATACATTCTTTGAAACAAAGATACAAAATACCAGAATCTCTGGGACATAGCTAAAGCAGTGTTAAGAGGAAAAATTATAGTGATAAATGCCACCATCAAAAGTTAGAAAATCTCAAATTAACACACGAATATTACACTTAGAGAAACTAGAAAATAAGAGAAAACAAACACCAAAGCTAGCAGCAGAAAAATATAACCAAAATTAGAGCTGAACAGAATAAAATTGAGGTGCAAAAGATCAGTGAAACCAAATGTTGGTTCCTTGAAAGAATAGATAAGATAGACTACTATTTAGACTAATAAAGAAAAAGAGAGAAAAAATCTAAATAAACACGATCAGGAATGACAAGGGGGACATTACCACTATACCACAGAAATAAAAAATATTCTCAGAAGTTCTTACAAATACCTGTATGCACATAAACTAGAAAACCTAGAAGAAATGGATAAATTCCTGGAAAGTTACAACCTTCCAGGAATGAACCAGGAAGAAATTGAAAGCATAAACAGACCAATAATGAGTTCTGAAATTGAATCAGTAATAAAAAACCTACCAACTAGTAGAAGGCCTGAACCAGCTGAATTCATAGCCAAAATTTACCAGACATATAAATAAGAGCTGGTACCAATTCTACTGAAATTTTTCCAAAACTTGAGGAAGAGTGGATCCTCCTTAACTCATTCCATGAGGACAATGTCATTCTGAGATCAAAATCTGGCAGGGACACAAGAAAGAAAAATTTCAGGCCAACGTCTCTGATGAACATAGATGCAGAAATCCTCAACAAAATACTAGCACACCAAATCCAGAAGCACATGGAAAAGCTAGTCTCTCATGATCAAGCAGGCATTATTTCTGGGATGCAGAGTTGGTTCAGCATACACAAATCAATAAATGTGATTCATCACATAAACAGAACAGAAAACAAAAGCTACATGACCATCTCAATAAATGCAGAAAAGACTTGATAAAATTCAACATTCCTTCATGTTAAAAACCCTCAGCAAACTAGGCATTGGAAGAACATACCTCAAAATAATTAAGCCATCTGTGGGAAACCCTCAGCCAACATCATACTGAATGGGCAAAAGCTGGAAGTATTCCCCTTGAAGACCAGAACAATACAAGGATGCTCACTCTCACTATACCTATACAACATGGTACTTGAAGTCCTGCAAGAGCTATCAGTCAATAGAAAGACATAAAAGGCATCCAAATAGGAAAATAGGAAGTCAAACGATCTCTTGTTGCAGACCATATGATTCTATACCCAGGAAACCTCATAGTCTCTACCCAAAGACTCATATATTTGATAAACTTTGGCAAAATTTCAGGATACAAAATCAATGTACAAAAAATCAGTAGCAGTTTTATACACCAATAACATCCAAGGTCAGGGTCAAATCAAGAACACAATCCCATTCACAAAGCCACAAAAATATAAAATACCTAGGAATACAGCTAACCAGGGAAGTGGAAGATCTCTACAAGAAGAATTACAAAACATTGCTCAAAGAAATCCCAGATGACAAGCAAATGGAAAACGTTCCATGCTTATGGATAAGAAGAATCAATATTGTTAAAATGGTCATACTGGCTAAAGCAGTTTACAGGTTCACTGCCATTCCTATCAAAGTACTCATGTCATTTTTCACAAAATTAGAGAAAAAAGGCCAGGCATGGTGGCTCACACCTGTGATCCCAGCACTTTGGGAGACTGAGGTGGGCAGATCAAGAGGTCAAGAGTTTGAGACCATCCTGGCCAACGTGGTGAAACCCTGTCTCTACTAAAAACACAAAAGTTATCTGGGTGTGGTGGCACATGCCTGTAGTCCCAGCTACTTGGGAGGCTGAGGCAGGAGAATCGCTTGAACCCAGGAGGTGGAGATTGCAGTGAGCCGAGATTGTGCCACTGCACTCCAGCCTGGCGGCAGAGCAAGATTCCTTCTCAAAAATAAATAAATTAACTAACTAATTAATTAAATTTATATTTAAATTCTAATGATTCCATATTTTACATACTCCCTGAACTCCATCCCCAGATTCAGGTAAAATTGTGCCGATACTTATCCTAGAGGGTATTTGTGCATCTTAGTTATGTGTGTACAGGGCCTGGTTTCTAGCTGTCCTTCAGTAAGAATTCTCTGAACAACTGGTGTGTGCTTTGTTACTATTTTCAGTGCTGAGAATACAATAGAAAACAACATTCACAAATATCTAACCTCATAGAATTTTCCAGGAAATGTATAGCCCACTAGAGGGTAGTAGGTACTGCATAAGTCAGGAAGAATGATATGTGAAAAGAATTGCTACTGTATTCAAGTATATCAGGGAAGGCCTCCCTGAAAACATGATTATTGATCAGACCTGGAGGAAGTGAGGAAGCAGGCCATGCAATTACCTAGAGAAAGAATATTCCAGGCAGAAGGAACAGTAGGTGCCCTGATATGGTTTGGCTGTATCTCCACCCAAATCTCATCTTGAATTGTAGCTTCCATAATCCCCATGTGTTGTGGGAAGGACCTGGTGTGAGGTAATTGAATCATGGAGGCAGATTTTCCCGTGCTGTTCTCGTGATAGTAAATAAGTCTCATAAGACCTGATGGTTTTGTAAAGGACAGTTCCTGTGCACACACTCTCTTGCCTGCCACCATGTAAGATGTGCCCTTGCTCCTCCTTTGTCTCCCCAGCCATGTGCAACTATGAGTCCATTAAACCTCTTTTTCTTTATGCAGCTGGAAACCATCATTCTTAGCAAACTATCACAAGAAGAGAAAACCAAACACCGCATGTTCTCACTCATAGGTGGGAACTGAACAATGAGATCACTTGGACTCGGGAAGGGGAACATCACTCACTGGGGCCTATTATGGGGAGGGGGGAGGAGGGAGGGATTGCACTGGGGAGTTATACATGATATAAATGATGAATTGATGAGTGCTGACGAGTTGATGGGTGCAGCACACCAACATGGCATAAGTATACATATGTAACAAACCTGCACGTTATGCACATGTACCCTAGAACTTAAAGTATAATAAAAAAATAAAATAAAAAAAAATTTCAGTACATTACTGATAGGAGTACAAGTTGTTTTAATCAGTTATGGGAGTAGATTGGAATTAACTAGTTAAAAGGCAGAGGCACACAGCTATGAATTTTAAGTACATACCCCAGAGAAAAATGTGTACATACGCACCATAATGTATTCACAAGAACATTGATAAGAATGTTGTCCTTGTTAGCTAAAACTTATAAAATACAGAAATCCATCTACCCAAAGGAGGAAAACTGGGTGGTATGTACACGCTGTGGAATATTATAAGGTAGTAAAAATGCATACACGAAAACAAGCACGAATGTAGTTCAATTTCCAGTCATGATGTTGAGTAAATGAAAGAAGATTATACAAAGTATGTGTACATGGTTATTTTGTTACATAAAGCTCAAAGGAAGGTGATATTTATTATTTAGGGAAGCATACCTAGGAGAATTTTGTAAAGCCTGTGGTATCTATACTGAAATTACTTCTTTTCTAATATATTTAGTATTGACAATGTCTATCACTTCTTGTTTTGTCTGAAATTCTATATTTTGCTATGTTTTAATGTATTATCATTTTTATTTTATGTATTTTAACTGATAAATATACATATTTGTGTGGTGCAATGTGGTATTTTGATATATGTATATACTATAGAATGATTAAATTGCAAATTAACAAAAAAATTGAAATAACATAAAGTGACTGAATAGTAGAATAATTGGTATCCCCCAGGGCAAAGAGAGAACAAAAGTATTTAGAAAATCTGTTTAACAAAATGATAGATAAAAACATCCCAAGTCTAGCAAAAGATTTAGACATCCAGATACAGGAGAGTCTGTGATCCCTAAGCAGATAGAATGCAAAAGGGTCTTTTACATGACACATTACAGTCGGACCATTTAAAGTTAGAAAAAAAGCAAAATCCTAAAAACAGCAAGAGAAAAGCAACTAGCCACCTATAAAGGAAACCCCTTCAGACTAACAGCAGAGAGAGAATGGAATGATATATTCAAAATGCTGAAAGAAAACACTGCTAGTCAGAATATTATATCCAGCAAAAACGTAGGAATACAGTCTTTCCCAGACAAGCAAGTGCTTAGAAAAATGTGCTACCAATAGAACAGCTCTACAGGAAATGCTCAAGGGAGTCCTAAACATGGAAGTGAAAGGATGACATTTATTAATACCATCATGAAATCACATGAAAGTATAACTCACTGGTAAGGCAATTACACAATGGGCTCAGAGAAAAGACTCAAATGATACCACTACAGAAATTCACTAAATCACAACGACAGACAATAAGAAAGATGTATACAGCAGGATGTACATAGGTCTATGCAAATACTACACCATTCTACATAAGGGACTTGAGCATGTGTGAGTTTTGGTTTCTACACATGTTCCTCTTTCCTTTGTTGCATGGATACTGAGAGAAGACAGTATTTCAAACTGAGTACTTTTGTTTGTGGGAGTCTAGAATATTGGTATGTGCTAGGTAGAGTGCCTAAGTGACCAGCTCTCAATAACAACTTTACATGCTGAGTCTATAACGAGCTTCCCTGATAGACAACGTATCACACAAATTGTTACAAATCATTGCTGGAGGAACCAAATGTGTGATTCCACAAGGAGAGGACTTTTGAAAAATTGTACAGATAATCTTTCAGTCTTCACTCCAGGCATATTTTCCTTTTGCCATTTTGTTTTATGTCCTTTTACTGTAGTAAATGTATTTTTTCCTTTTGATTATGGTAAAATCACATAAAACAAATTTATCATCTCAACAATTTCTGAGTTCAGTAGTGTTAAGTATTTTTTCATTAATGTGCAACTAATCTCCAGAACATTTT
>NW_016825442.1:0-707 GCF_001698545.2 Rhinopithecus bieti | reverse complement strand
AAAATATTTATATATAATACTTCAATATTATTAAGTATTAATATTATTATGATAAAATAATTACTGTGATTTAAATTAAACATTAAGAAAGTTATATCATGAAAAATTAAAAGAGGAGTTGGCAAACTTTTTCTGTAAAAGACCAAAATGTTTAGGCTTTGCAGACCAAGATGCAAAACACAGAATTTTACATAAGTAAGCACTTACATAGCAAGAGATAACACTATACACACAAAATTTAATTGATGAAATGTAAAATATTATAATATTTAGTACAATTTTTAATACAGTACTACCATTAAGAATAATATAGGGGGAGTGGCCAAGATGGTTGACTAGAAGCAGCTAGTGTTCATTGACTCTCACAGAGAGGAATGAAAGGGGTGAGTAAATGCAGCACCTTCAAAGGAAACATTCAGTTACTTGCACTGAAACTAATCAAGAAAACAACTCAACCCACAGAGAACTGAGAAAAGTAAGGCAGGACGATGGCCCACCTGGGAACAACACAGAGTCAAGGAAACCTTGCCTGCCCAGGGAAACAGTGAGTGAGTGTGCGATCCTGGGAACTCATGCTTCTCCCACAGATCTTTGCAACCCTCAGGAGAGGAGATCTTCTCATGAACCCACTCTACCAGCGCCTTCAGTCTGACACACTGAGCGATGTGGGGTCTCAGCATAGCAGCCACTCAAGCATATGTGGAGAA
>NW_016825441.1:0-707 GCF_001698545.2 Rhinopithecus bieti | reverse complement strand
TATACTTCTAATATATAGCATATCTTTAAGCAGATAAGAATTATGATGGGACTATTTCAAGTTAGGAATGTTTGAGCAGTTGTTGAAGAATGTTTTTTAAATGTATGTACATTTCTAACTGCCTCCCAAAATAAACATCTTCAAAAAAATTTTTTTTAAAACAGATATTGTCAGCATGTGCTTTGTGAAACTGTTCGAACTGCCAAACTGACTCCAGTTTCTGCCCAGCTTCAAGATATTGAAGGAAAAATTGACCAATTTATTATTCCTAGAGAGGTAGAAAATATTTAATATGTTTAATTCATTCAACTATTCTCAACTCTTTTGGTGTGTGTGTGTATATATATACACATTTTAGATGGAGTTTCGCTCTTGTCACCCAGGCTGGAGTGCAGTGGTGCAATCTCGGCTCACTGCAACCTCCACCTCCCAGGTTCAAGGGATTCTCCTGTCTCAGCCTCCCGAGTAGTGGGGATTACAGGTGCCCGCCACCATGCCCAGCTAATTTTTGTATTTTTAGTAGAGATGGGGTTTGCCATGTTGGCCAAGCTGGTCTTGAACTCCTGACCTCAGGTGATCTGCCAACCTTGGCCTCCCACAGTGCTAGGATTACATGCATGAGCCACTGCACCCCGCCTGGTGTGTATTTTAAATTTGTTTAAAGTGGAAAATAAATGCTACCCGTTATTAAATGAAAGATGCAATTA
>NW_016825440.1:0-671 GCF_001698545.2 Rhinopithecus bieti | reverse complement strand
TATGTCTATATTTCATACCTATATCTATTATATCTATTATGTCTATATTTTATACCTATATCTATTATATCTATATTTTATAAGTATATCTATTATATCTATTATACCCATATTTTTTACCTATATCTGTTATATCTACATTTTATACCGCTATCTATTATGTCTTTAATGTCTATATTTTATACCGATACCTATTATATATATATTTTATACCTATATCTATTATAACTATTATGTCTATATTTTATACCTATATCAATTATATCTATATTTTATACCTATATGTATTATATCCTTATTTTATCCCTATATCTATTATATCTGTTATGTCTATATTTTATACCTACATATATTATATCTATTATGTCTATATTATATACCGATATCTATTATAACTCTTATGTCTATATTTGATACCTATAACTATTATATCTATATTTTATACCTATATCTATTGTATCTGTTATATTTTTATTTCAAACCTATATTTATTATATTTATATTTTATACCTATATCTATTATAACTATTATATCTTTATTTCAAACCTATATTTATTATATTTATATTTTATACCTACATCTATTATACCTACTATACCTATATTTCACACTTATATCTATTTTACCTATATTTTATACCTATATCTATTATATCTATTATGTCTATATT
>NW_016825439.1:0-1211 GCF_001698545.2 Rhinopithecus bieti | reverse complement strand
CTTTCATAGAGCACGTGTTTGGTATCGTATATAAAAACTCAATACCAAACAAATCATCACCTACATTTTCTTCTATACAGATGGTCCCTGATTTAAGATAGATTAACTTTCTGTTTTTCACTTTTAGTAAAGTATTCCATAAATTACATGATTTTTCAATATTTTATTATAAATAAATTTTCTGTTAGATAATTTTGCCCAAATGTAGGCTAATGTAATTGTTCTGGGCATGTTTAAAGTAGTCTAGGCTAAGCTGTAATGTTGAGTAAATGAGGTGTATTGGATGTATTTTTGGCTTACAATATTTTCAGCTTATGATAGGTTTATAAGGATACAATTCAATTGTATGTCAAGAAGTTTCTGTATTACCTAGCAGAAGTCTTAGAAATTATTTTACATTTCTCTTTAAGATCTATTTTGATTTAAGTTTTAAGACATAAGTTCTGTGCCAAAATTTATTTATTTTTTTTGGTATTTGGATATCTGATTGTTGCAGCACCATTTGCTGAAAAGACTATTCTTTCTTCATTGAATTGCCTTTCTTCTTTGTCAAAGATCAATTGACTGTATTTATGTTGGTCTATTCCTGGGCATCAGTTTGGTTCCACTGAATTACTTGTGTATTCTTTCACCAATACCAGACTGTCTTGATTACTATAGATTTACTCTTAATCCATAGTAGTAGGTTAAAGTTGGGTAGTGTCAGTTCTTCAACTTTGTTCTTCTTCAGAACTGAGTTGACTATTCTCAGTCTTTTCACTAATCTTCATAATTATTAGAATTAGCTTGCAATGTCCACAAAATAATTTGCTTGGATTTTAATTGGTATTGTATTGAATCTATAGATCAAGTGGAAAATAAAGGTTGTCTTAACAATATCATCTATTCATAACCATGGGATATCTGTTTATTTAGATTTTATTTGACTTCATTGGATTTCTGTAGCTTATCTCATACAGATCTTTTACATTCTTTGCTACACTTAAACCTAATGATATAATTTCTTTGGTGTCAATATAAATAATATTGTGTTTTAAATTTGTGTTTCCAAGTATTAATTCCTGGTATATAAGAAAGTGATTGATTTTTGTACATTAACCTTTTATCCTGAAACCTTGCTGTAATTGTACATTTCTTCCAGTAGTTTTAATTTTTATGCCCCTAAAAACACTGCTACAGCTTCATCCCACAGATTTTGATAAATTCTTTTT
>NW_016825438.1:0-1342 GCF_001698545.2 Rhinopithecus bieti | reverse complement strand
ATCATTAACTAATTCATGACTTCAAATTAGGAGTCTGTAAAGAAAAAATAATGAAAATATTTTGTGTAAAATTAAGTAAATAATTATATAATAAGTGAATAGAGAAATTTTAAGTAAAAGTATAGTCTATTCTCCCAGGAAGGTGAAAAACATATAAGAAGAACACTTTTCCTCATTTTCTTACATGGTGATATTTTCATTTTATCTTTATAAACAACAGATTACCTTATTTTGTTATCTACTTTGATAAGAAAATTAGTTTAAAATGTAACACATACGCAAAAGTTACAGAAATGTACATCTCAATGCATTATATTACAACAAATAGCAATGTAATAATATTAGTACTCCAGAGTATGCATTGCATTTTCTCCTTGAGTCATTGCACAGTTCTCACCCAAAATAATTATTGACTTCATGGTAACATTTTTTCATGTCTTTCTTTAGTTGTTTAGCAACTAAGCATATATTTCTTAGTAGTATAGTTTAGTTGTATAGTTTAATTTTTAATGAGGGAAATATTTTATACATTCATAGAAACATTTGTATATGTATTAAGGCTTATGTTATATTACATTATATTATATAACTAATCATCTATATACCTAATTTTGTGTATACATAACTTTGCACACTTTCTTGATGCACATATATTTCTATTTCTATGTTACTAACTCTAAAAGTAGAATTGTTGGCTCACCTCATAGGCAAACCTCCACTTTTAAAATATAATGTCTAACTGATTTCAAAAATATTTGCCAATTATACTTCCACCAGCAATAGATGAAAGGTCCTTTTGCTTCAGGTTCTCACCCAAACTTTACAGTCAAGTTTTAATTATAGCTACTTGGCAGACATGTATTAGCACTCCATTGTCTATATGCTTTCTCAAATGTATCAAACATTATTTTTTACTGAATGAGAATACTACATAAAAGTACTAATTCAAAAACAAAAATATTTAGCAATTACAATTTTACATAATTTCATTTATTTGATTTGAACACAGTTATTTATTTTTCTCTTATGAACAAAGATGTCAATTAGCAATGAATTATGTTTATTGGTTAGTATATGTATAACAAAACTCATTATTGAGTCTATTAACTAGGAAAAACTTTGGTATTTCCCAATATAATAGAATGGTTTACACAATGTCTTTTTTATAGTATCTATTTTATATAATCATTTTCAGTATGTTATACAATTTTGGCATTTCAACATTATCATATTTAGTGTCCCATAGTTTGGAACCCTATATGAATCAATTCCATTTATGAGCCTTAATTTATTTTCATATTAGTTGAAAAAGAAAATCTATTGCTATTAAATCATTTTCATA
>NW_016825437.1:0-2034 GCF_001698545.2 Rhinopithecus bieti | reverse complement strand
TAGCCAGAGTGGTCTCGAACTCCTGACCTCATGATCCACCTGGCTCGGCCTCCCAAAGTGCTGGGATTACAGGCGTGAGCCACCACACCCGGCCAGGACATTTGAATTTTAAACAACAGACTCAGAGGCTGAATTTTAGACCCCAGTCCATTTATAAATTGGGAATTGAGTACACCTAAAAGAAAAATCCTAAAGCAGAAGAGAAAAACCAAGAGAAAACATGCCAGCCATAGGAGGAAATGATGTATCTTCTTAGGGGCAATTTGTAGCATTTGCATAAAAAGAGTAGCCCATAACTCAAGCACTGAAACATTTTATAATACTTAGAGTTGTGTCAGTTTCTACATCTTTGGGGGAAGATGAGGGGCTACCATATATCAGCGTACTGAACATGTCACAGCTAAGCAGACTACAGTGAAAAATGAGGCAGGGAAAACACAGGGTAATAAGAATGATGAATGTTAAGGTTGATTTTGGAGGATTGGGATGGATCGCAGAAGAAAAAAAACAGTTGGTTTGGGGGAGAAGATCTAAAATCTCGAATTACTAGCTTCCAGTCAGACTTCTTTTTCAGTTCAGGCCAGTGCCGATTTCATTTCATTGCATGACCTACGTCCAAGGGCTGTCAGTGTTTTATGATCTCTGTGTACACTGCTGTGACCAGTAAACTCAAGGAGTCCTCAGGATTAAATATGAGGCAGCTGGCTCCTGTTTAAGTAGCCTGTCCTTTGGGACTCTTGCCCTGTGGCTTGTACACAGGGATCTCTCATTCCCCCAGCAGACATGGCAGAGTACCCACTCTGGGCCAGGCTGTCACTGAGTTCTTTAGCTTACCCTAACCAAGTCTTTTCATCTGAAAAGCTAGGAACTTTTCCTCATGACTGTAAAGTCATCCTCATGGCTTTATAGAAGCGATGGAAAGATTTAAAAGGGACAGTACATAAAATAGTACAAGGCTTTGAGACATTCTAGTAAACCTATTATTCTTTTGTGTATGTATTTTTTTCTTTTTTGAGACGGTGTTTTGCTCTTGTTGCCTGGGCTGGAGTGCAATGGTGCAATCTCGGCTCCCCTCAACCTCCGCCTCCCTGGTTGAAGCGATTCTCCTGCCTCAGCCTCCTGAGTAGCTGGGATTACAGACATGGGCCACCACACCCGGCTAATTTTGTATTTTTAGTAGAGATGGGGTTTCTCCATGTTGGTCCTGCTGGTTCTTGAACTCCCAATCTCAGGTGATCTGCCTGTCTCAGCCTCCCAAAGTGCTGGGATTACAGGTATGAGCCACTGTGCCAGGCCTCTGTTTTGTATAAATTTAAGTGGTACAAGTGCAGTTTTGTTACATGGATATATTACATAGTGATGAAGTCTGGGCTTTTAGGATAACCATCACCCAAAATAATGTACATTGTACCCATTAAGTAATTACTCATCCATCTCCCCTCTCCCACCCTCCCGCCCTTCAGAGTCTCCAGTGTCTTTTATTCCACACTCTTTGTCCATGTGCCCTCACTATTTAGCTCCCACTTAAAATGAGAACATGTGGTTATTTGGCTTTCTGTTTCTGATTATTTCACTTAAAATAAGGCCTCCAGTCCCATCCATGTTTTCATTCTTTTTCTCGGCTGAATAGTATTCATATATATGTATACCTACACCTCACATTTTCTTTCTCCATTAATCCATTGATAGACACTTAGGCTGACTCTGCATCTTTGCTATTGTGAATAGTGCTGCAGTAAACACACAAGTATAGCTATCTTTTTGATACAATGATGTATTTTCCTTTGGGTAGATACTGAGTAGTAGGATGGTTAGATCGAATGGCAGCTCTGTTTTTAGTTCTTTGAGAAATCTCCATGCTGTTTTCCATAGAGGTACTAATCTGCATTCCCACCAACAAGGTATAAGCATTCTCTGCAAGTAATTTCCATTTGGCTGGTGGGCAGACACATAAAAAGGCACTCTTCCTACTCCTTTGTTCTGTCTTATTTCTTTTCTTTTCTCTTCTCTTCTCTTTCTTTCTTTCCTTTTTTT
>NW_016825436.1:0-1664 GCF_001698545.2 Rhinopithecus bieti | reverse complement strand
TAATTTAGAAGACTCTGAAAGGTAGCAATGAAAGGATTGACTGGCTAGAACCTTGAGGCTAAAAGAATAGCATGGTGGTGTTTCCTGAGTTTTCTTTTGCTTCAAACATTCTAGTTGCTAGAATTATCTGACAAGAATTTTAAAGCAGCCAATAATGTCTTTAATGAGTAATTATGAAAATGCTTGAAACGAATAAAATACGTATTGGCAAAATAATAGAAGATATAAAGTAGAACAAAAAGGTAATTTTAGATGTAGGAAATATAATATCAGATAAAAGGAAAACAAAAGAAAGCAAAACCTCAGTGAATTGACTCCATAGCAGAATGGAAGGGGCAGAAAAAATAATCAGTGAATTTGAAGATAAAACAATAGAAATCTTAGTGAAAGATAGACCAAAAGATGAAAAAGGAGAGTAGAACCTCAGGGACTTTTGAGATTGCAACAAATAAATTAATGGTCATGTTATTAAAGACCCAGAAGAGGAGCTTAAAAAGTCACAACAGTGGGGCTGAAAAAGCTATCTGAAGAAATAATGTCTGAAATTTTCCCAAGTTTGTTAAAAGATACATGCCTACAAATTCAAGAAGCTGAATGAACCCCCAACAAAATAAACTCAAAAAGATTGTACTCCAAAATAAATTATGATCAATCTTCTGGAAACTGAAAACAAAGAAAACATCTTAAAAGCCACAGGAGATAAGCAACACCTTGCCTATAAAAGAAAACCATTTCAAATCACAGGTGATTTCTCATCAAAGTCATTTATGCCAGAAGGAAGTAGCACAACAATTTCCATGTGTTGAAAAAAGAAAGGAAATGTCAGCTGGCAAAATTATCTAGAATAAGGTAATAAAGGGGAAAACAAATGTATTCTTAGATCAAAAAAATAAGGAAATGTATAGCATTTAGATCTACTCTAAAAAATCTATCAAGGAAGCAATTATGAAAATTGCTTGAACCAAAAGAAAAGAGAGAGAGAAAAAACAACAAAAACAAAGAAATAAAGAAAATAAATGGCAAGAAAGAAGGAATAAAGGATAACAAAAGAATCTTGGAATATTAAAAGAAAAAAAGAACAATGGAAAAAGCAAAAACATAGGTAAATAAAGTAGACTCATTTCCTCTTGAGATTACTAAACTATATTTAATGGTTCAGGCAAAAGAATAACACTGTGTCAAATAGGCAGATAGAATATTTTGACAATTATTCATGGAGAAAGATAAATAGAGAAGTAATATTTCTACACGTCACTCAAACTGGTAAAATGTCAACATTAGTAGACTGTGATTAGTTATGTATGTCCCACGTAAAATCTATAGCAACAACTTTAAAATCTATATAAAAAGAGACAGTTAAAAACATAGAGAGCTGAAAGTAGAATTTTAAGAAATTTAAGTAACCCAAAGAAAGGCAGAAAAATATAAGAGTTAACCAAAAGATTTAAAAAAACAAAACGTGGAACAACCAGAAAGCAAAAAGTGACAGATAAGCCCTGACATGTCAATACTTAAAATGAAATGTAAATTATCTAAATACACCAATTAACAGACAGAAATGGCAGAGATTTTTTAAAATGCCTAACTATAAGCCATTAACAAGAAATTCCCTTTAAATATTATCAGAGATTGACAGTAAAAGAAGAAATATATATATATATATA
>NW_016825435.1:0-1040 GCF_001698545.2 Rhinopithecus bieti | reverse complement strand
TGACAGAGGAAAGAAACATTTTCGAGGCAGCTGATATTTGGGGTTAAAAATATTGGTTGGATTAGATGTTTAAGTACATATGAAATAGATATATCTGGGATATTGCATTTGAATCTATATTATTAGTTTAATATTTGATTATAAAGTAAGATGTTAGATCCTTGTGAATTGAAATTAATTGGAATGCTTTTATTTTTAAGGTTGGGCGATTTGAGATTAACCTTATCAGTCCAGACACTAAATCAGTTGTGCTAGAAAAGAATTTTAAAGATATCTCCTCTTGTTCTCAGGTATGTATCAAAGTATATCATAGTATGTGAAGAGACCAATTCAGCCTTATTTCAGAATTAACAATAAAATAACTGGGCTTGACCCCTTCAAATTTTAATTTTTTTTTGAAATTTAAGGTTTTATTCTTAAAGGGAATTTGTCTTAAACTAAGGGCTCCTGGGTTTTTGTCTATGGCAGCTTCAAAATCCTGCCCAGGTCCCTTGGTGTCTGTCCTAACAGTTTGTCCTCATTTTAGTCAACTCTTTCTCACTGTAATGCCACTTCATCCAATCCCTTCCAGTGATGGAATTTTTGTGGTGGTGAGTTCTTTTGAAAATACCTGCACAGTTAGTTCCTTGGAATGCTGGCCTGTGGGACTTGTGGGTGTAACTGAGTCATGCTTGCTCTTTATACCATAGTAGGTAGTAGAAGGAGAATGAGGGTTTCAGCTTATTTTAATGTAAATACTAAATTTTGAAAATAGTTTTGTATTTTCTTTTATTTATTTTAATTCACAAACTGTGTATTTAAATGTTTTAAAATAATCAATACAGCCAAATATGTACAAGATTATATTAGACATTGAAGAGATTACAAGATTAAAAAGAACTTTTGCAGATGTCAGATGGAAGGAGTATCTAAATCTAAATGTAGGGAGATTTAAAAATGCTCCTCTAAGGAGGTGCCTGGAATTGAGAATTCACTTCTTTTCTGCCTAGTGACTTACCTTCAAGGAGTTGGATCTTGCCAAGGTCCTTACTTAGATTTTA
>NW_016825434.1:0-399 GCF_001698545.2 Rhinopithecus bieti | reverse complement strand
AATTGCACACATCACAAAAGAGTTATCAGAAACATTCTCTCCAGTTTTTACCTGAGGATAATTCCTTTTTCAACATTGGACTCTATCTGCTCCTGAATATCCCTTTGCATATTCCACAAAAACAGTGTTAAAAAACTGCTCAATGAAAAGAAAGATTTAACTATTTGAGATGAATTAACCCATCACAAAACAGTCTCTTAGAAATCTTCTTTCTAGTTTTTATCTGTGCATAATTACTAATCCATCATCAGCCTCAAGCATTCCAATATCCCTTCTCAGACACCACAAAAACAGTGACACCAAACTGTTCAATCAACAAAATGTTTTATCTCTATGAGGTGAATGCGCATATCACAAAACAGTTTATCAAAAACCTACTCTCCAGTATTTATCTGAAGA
>NW_016825433.1:0-788 GCF_001698545.2 Rhinopithecus bieti | reverse complement strand
TAAAAAAATAAAAAAAATAAAAAAAAGAAAGTTATTGTTTTATATTATTTATATTGGCATGTTTTCCTAAGTACAGGAAATCACAAAGGTAATTTCCAGAGAAACTGAAAAATTAGTCCCAGATTTCAAAATTATCAGCTCTATGGGAGAAACAAGAGAAATGTCCACTTAGAAATTATAAAGTTCAAGTACAAATCACATTTTATTTCACCTGGAAATTGATTTATTTAAATATTGCTCTAGTTGAAGAATATGCAACAGATATACTACATATTAATATTTGTTTAGTTGTGCCCATTCTAATAGACCCTATTGAATATAAAGCTAAATAAGTTGGACATAATTCCTGCTTTCAAGGAGATCACAATCTAGTGAATATGGAATGTCAAAATATTAGGGTGCTCAAAATGTAATAGTAAGTCTAAATTTTTTAAGTTAATTTCCTTGTCTCAACTGCATAAAGTGAAATCTAGTTCTTCTGTCCACAGAGACTATGGTAGCACTAGGTCAAGATAACAGAAAAATACTCTGAAAGTAATAAAAAGACTTCCAAGTCCTGGATTTATAAAATCAGCTCCAAAACAGATGAAAACAGACAGTTCTAGACAATTGTAACCTTGGGTCATATGTGAGCTCCACTTGCAGACACATGAACAAATGTTCACTTTTTACCCTATACTATCCTTGTTGAACAGCTCAGTAGAGGTCATTGCTTTCCAGCTCATAGGAAGAAGTTGAGCTCTTTTTTATTTTACAAAACCCAGACAAATAAAGAAAAGGAAAAGATA
>NW_016825432.1:0-794 GCF_001698545.2 Rhinopithecus bieti | reverse complement strand
AAAAAAAAAAAAAGAGAGAGAACAAAAACGGTATTGGTAAAACAACAGACTTCGTTGATTAAATTAAGTTCAAAGGTGTTCTCAATGATATTTCCCTGAAAGTCCGGAAAAATTTGCCAGTGTGTCCCAAATAGAATTAAACAGTTATGAGAAGCTAGTGACTTAGAAAGCTTTCAATTTCAGCAAGGGTCTTATTTTTTCTTAATTTGCAAAAAAATTTTCATCATTGGGAGAGTATATTTGTTACTTTAGATATTTTTCACCTCTGGGGGGTTGTCATGGAGGGGGGGAAATCAGACTACAAAGATGCTTGTCGCTCATACTTAGCTGTGCTAAAAATAAGGACTACTTGAATAAACTTGTGAAATTAGACATGTTATTTATTTGAGACAGAATTACTCTCTATCACTCAGGCTGGAGTGCAGTGGCACCATCTTGGCTCACTGCAACCTCCTTCCACCTCCCGGGTTCAAGTGATTCTCCTGCCTCAGCCTCCCAAGTAGATTGGACTACGGGTAAGAGCCACCACACACAGCTAATTTTTGTACTTTTAGTAGAGACAGAGTTTCACCATAATGGCCAGGCTGGTCTTGAACTCCTGACCTCAAGTGATCTGCCTGCCTCGGCCTCCCAAAATGGTGGGATTACAGGCGTGAGGGATTAGACACTTTAAAGAGAGACTGCCAATAGTAAGATTGGGTTTGTTACAGCCCATATTAAAACACCTCAATATATACGAGTCTTATTTTTAAAATGAAAATATTTTTTTTTTTTTTGAAACGGAGTCTCGCTCT
>NW_016825431.1:0-270 GCF_001698545.2 Rhinopithecus bieti | reverse complement strand
AATGTGCATCTCTCTGCAGTAACAATATCTTTCTTCCCTGGACTGCAGCAAGCATGCCATTGTATTGGAAGACTGTTGTAAAAGTTAATCTTAGGATGTACCTGGTTGTCTCTGCTAAAATAATTTGCAGCTAAATTAGATGATTAGACTACGCATATTGAAAGACATGGAAGGGCTGGGTGTGGTGGCTTATGCCTATAAATCCCAGCACTTTGGGAGGCCGAGGCGGGTGGATCATCTGAGGTCAGGAGGTCAAGACCAGCCTGATCA
>NW_016825430.1:0-792 GCF_001698545.2 Rhinopithecus bieti | reverse complement strand
AGTTTGAACACTATTCCTGTAAAACCAAAAGAGTGATATTCCGAACACATTGAAGACTATGGCAAAAAGTGAAATGTCGTCCATTAAAAAACAGAAAGAAGCACTCGAAGAAACTGCTCTCTGACATGCCCATTCTTTTCACAGGGTTAAAGCTTCCTTTACATTTCCCAGTTTGAAAGTCGGTCTTTGAGGGTTCTGCGAAGGGATATTATGTGGCAACCTGAAGCCTGTGTCGAGCAAGGAAACGTCTTCCATCGAATACTGGAGAGAATCTTTCTCTGCAACTCTTTTGTGATGTTTGTATTCATCTCATAGAGTTAAATCATTCTTTGGATTGAGCAATTTGAAAGCACTCTTTCTGTCGAATCTGAGAAAGGACATTTGGAAACGGTCTTTTGAATATCCTGGAAAAGAAATAACCTCAGACAGAAACCAGAAGGAAGCTTTCTGTGAAACTGCTCTGTGTCACGTGAATTCTGCTCACAGAGGTAAGCTCCTCTTTTCATAGAGGAGTATCATAACACTGTTTTTGTTTAGTCTACGAAGGGTTATTCTGAAGCACTTTGAGGCTTATGGAGAGAAAGGAAACGTGTTTAGATAGAAACTGGATAGAAGCTTTCTGAGGAGCTGCTTTGTGACATGTGCATTCCACCCACAGAAATATACCTTTCTTCTTATAGAGGATTCCAGAATCCCTTTTGGAGAAAAAGCTACCATGACACATTTGGGAGTATAGGGACGGCTATGGTAAAAAAAGGAAATATCCTTAGAAAAAAATGAGAAAGAAGCTCT
>NW_016825429.1:0-790 GCF_001698545.2 Rhinopithecus bieti | reverse complement strand
TTTTGATCTTTGAGGCTGGTGACCTTTGGATGGGGTTTTGTGTAGGGGTCCTTTTTATTGATGTTGATGTTGTTGCTTTCTGTTTGTTAGTTTTTCTTCTAAGAGTCAGGCCCCTCTTCTGCAGGTCTGCTGCAGTTTGCTGGAGGTCCACTCCAGACCCTGTTCGCCTGATTATCACCAGTGGAGGCTACAGAACAGCAAAGATTGCTGCCTGCTCCTTCCTCTGGAAGCTTTGTCCCAGAGGGGCACCAGCCTGATGCCAGCTGGAGTTCTTCTGTATGAGGTTTTTCTAGACCCCTGTTGGGAGGTCTCTCCCAGTCAGGAGGCACAGGGGTCAGGGACCCACTTGAGGAGGCAGTCTGTCCCTTGGCAGAGCTTGAGTGCTGTGCTGGGAGAATCCTCCTTGTCAGGATCAGCTGCTCTCTTCAGAGCTGGCAGGCAGGAAATTTTAAGTTCACTGAAGCTGTGCCCACCGATGCCCCTTCCTCCAGATGCTCTGTCCCAGGGTGATGGGAGTTTTATCTATAAGACCCTGACTGGGGCTGCTGCTTTTCTTTCAGAGATGCCCTGCCCAGTGAAGAGGAATCTAGAGAGGCAGTCTGGCCACAGCTGCTTTGTCGCACTGTGTTGAGTTCCGCCCAGGCCAAACTTCACCTTTTCTTTTTTTTTTTTTTTTTTTTTTGAGTTGGAGTTGGAGTTGTGTTCTTATTGCCCAGGCTGGAGTGCAATGGCATGAGCTCAGCTCACTGCAACTTCTGCCTCCCAGGCTGAAGAGATTCTCCTGCCTCAG
>NW_016825428.1:0-1071 GCF_001698545.2 Rhinopithecus bieti | reverse complement strand
CGAATATTTTGTAGTGAGCCAGGTCGCCATTTTCCGCAGGCTGGTCTTGAACTCCTGGGCTCAAGCGATTCGCCACGTCAGCCTCTGAGGAAGGTGCTGGGATTACAAGCATGAGCCACCGCCGCCAGGTAAGTTTATTTTTAAACTCTCTATTTCTTTCTTTCTTTCTTTTTTTTGAGACAGAATCTCACTCTGTCGCCCAGGCTGGAGTGCAGTGGTGCGATCTTGGCTCACCACAACCTCTGCCTCTTGGGTTTACGCCATTCTCCTGCCTCAGCCTCCCAAGTAGCTGGGACTACAGGTGCCCACCACCACGCCCAGCTAATTTTTTGTATTTTTAGTAGAGACGGGGTTTCACCATGTTAGCCAGGATGGTGTCGATCTCCTGACCTTGTGATCCGTCCGCCTCAGCCTCCCAAAGTGCTGGGATTACAGGCATGAATCACTGCGCCCGGCCAAACAATGGAAGAATTTTAACACCCGTGGCCCAGGGCTGGACGTAAAGCACGCACTTGGGGTGTGAGAGCTGGGTTTATTATTAATTCGTGGCTGAGCTACACCCGGGATGATTTAAGTGGATTTATCCGCAGGGAAAATGATGGGAGGGCATTCCCAGAAGGGAGGATCGTGGTTTCCGGAGTTGCACTGTGGATGTTTGGGGCCAGATCATCCTCTGGGGTGGGGCCGTCTTGGGCACATGTTGGGTGCTGTGCAGGGTTCATGGCCTCCACCCACTCCGTGTCAGGAACACCCCCCAGTGGTGACAACCGTAAATGTCCCCAGACCTGGCCAAACGTCTTTTGAGGGCAGAATCTCTCCTATAGATGGCCTGTGGCATATGCAAAGGGCCTAAACGGAGCAGGGAGAAGGTGCGTGACCCCTGGTCTGGGCCACTTTTTATTTTTTCTTTTCTTTTCTTTTTTTTTTTGAGACAGGGTCTCTCCCTGTCGCCCAGGCTGGAGTGCAGTTGCACAATCTTGACTCACTGCACCTTCGCCCCCCAAGGTTCAAGCGTTTCTCCTGCCTCAGCCTCCCCAGTAGCTGGGATTACAGGCGCCCGCCACCACAACT
>NW_016825427.1:0-1111 GCF_001698545.2 Rhinopithecus bieti | reverse complement strand
CAATTTTGGTTTTGTTACCATTGTTTTGGTATTTTAGACATGAAGTCCTTGCCCATATCTATGTCCTGAATGGTATTACCTAAGTTTTCTTCTATGGTTTTTATGGTTTTAGATCTAAAATTTAAGTCTCTAATCAATCTTGAATTAATTTTTGTATAAGGTATAAGGACGGGATCCAGTTTCAGCTTTCTACATATGGCTAGCTAGTTTTCCCAGCACCATTTATTAAGCAGTGAATCCTTTCCCCATTTCTTGTTGTTGTTAGGTTTGCCAAAGATCAGATGGTTGTAGATATGTGGTATTATTTCTGAGGGCTCTTTTCTGTTCCATTGGTCTATATCTCTGTTTTGGTACCAGTACCATGCTGTTTTGGTTACTGTAGCCTAACTGGGAGGCACCCCCGAGTAGGTGCAGACTGACTCCTCACACAGCCGAGTACTCCTCTGAGACAAAGTTTCCAGAGGAATGATCAGGCAGCAACATTTGCTGTTTAGCACTACTCACTCTTCTGCAGCCTCAGCTGCTGATACCCAGGCAAACAGGGTTGGGAGTGGACCTCAAGTAAACTCCAACAGACCTGCAGTTGAGGGTCCTGACTATTTGAAGGAAAGCTAACAAACAGAAAGGACATACACACCAAAACCCCATCTGTACGTCACCATCATCAAAGACCAAAGGTAGATAAAACCACAAAGATGGGGAAAACAGAGCAGAAAAGCTTAAAATTCTAAAAATCAGAACACCTCACCCCCTCCAAAGGAACACAGCTCCTCGCCAGCAATGGAACAAAGCTGGAGGGAGAATGACTTTGACGAGTTGAGAGAAGAAGGTTTCAGATGATCAAACTTTTCCAAGCCAAAGGAGGAAGTTCAAACCCATTGCAAAGAAGCTAAAAATCTTGAAAAAAGATTAGATGAATGGCTAACTAGAATAACCAATGTAGAGAAGTCCTTAAATGATCTAATAGAGCTGAAAACCATGACTCGAGAACTACATGACAAAAACACAAGCTTCAGTAACAGATTTGATCAACTGGAAGAAAGGTTATCAGTGACTGGAGATTAAATGAATGAAATGAGGCAAGAAGAGAAGTTTAGAGAAACAGGAGTTA
>NW_016825426.1:0-1113 GCF_001698545.2 Rhinopithecus bieti | reverse complement strand
CCCCGCCCCGCCCGCGCCCGCTCCCGGAAACGGTCTCCCGGGAGAGCGCCGGCTAGTGCGCACCCACCCGCGGCGGGGAACGCCGGCCCTGCGTGGGAGGCGCCCGGCTCCGGCGGCCTGCCGCCCCCGGCTGCCGAGTGTCACCCCCGTCACGACTCTGCTACGCACTTCGCCCCCGGCTTTCAGCTCCGGCGCTTCCGCAGACCCCTCACGTGGCCGCCGCCTCCCTGCCACGGCACTCCCCGGCGACCGGGGCTGCGGCCCCTACCTCTGCGAGGGATCCCGAGCCTGTGCCCACCCCACCTCGGACGTCACCCTCTTCGGACCACCCAACCCACACCTTCCGCCTAGGGCGGGGCGCGGGGAGGACGGCTACGAGCTGTCAGGAGCCTCCAGCTTTCCCCGTGACGAAGCTCACCCTCGCCTTGATCGTCGCCACTCACCCAGCAGCGGGCTGCGAGCTGGAGCAGACGTTTACACCGAGGGAGGACTGGGGGGAACGTCTTGATTTTTCTCCCTAATTTGCCACACACAGGAAAAAACAAACAAACAAACAAAAAACAGCAGACGCAGCTCTACCCTTGGGCTGGCTTTAAAGCTTTTAAGCTTCCCACGTCATCCTACCCCATGCAACAGACTTACCGAATAGCAATGCCCACCCCACACACCTGCTAAGTAACTCGCCTTCTGGAAACCGGGGGCCCCACCCACCCCACCTTCTGGAAACCTGCGCCTGGGGTGGGGTTGAAGAGACACTGATATCCTAAAGTCAGAGGGCATGAGGGGACCGGCACCCCTCGCCCCACCCAGGCGCGCTGCAGCCTCCCGTCCCCGTCTCCAGAGTGCACCAAGGCATCCTGCGTCCCTGCCGGAGAAAAGAGGGAAGGGGCCAGAGGCCCGAGTTCCCGGGAGTTGCTGATTCCAGTGGAGAACCGAGACACCGTGTCCTTTCTAATTAATAAGCATGCCACCCCCCAACTCCAATCCCCCCCCCCCGGCCTTATTTCTTGTTGACAGCAAAGGTAGGGGACGTGGGAGAAAGGCGAGAGTTGTCTCTAGGTTCGGGATGTTGGGCTGCGCGGAGGGAAGAGGTGGGATCTCGAAATGGAAACA
>NW_016825425.1:0-914 GCF_001698545.2 Rhinopithecus bieti | reverse complement strand
ATAAATAAATAAATAAATAAATAAAAGAACTGTCTAGATTCTATATCCAGCAAAAATATCCTTCAGAATGAGGGCAAAATTAAGATAAGATATTCCTAGGTGAAGAAAAACTAAGATAATTTATTCTCAGCAGAACTACTCATAAAGAGAAAGCTAAAGAAATTCTTCAGATGGAAAGCAAATGATACCATAGAGAAACCTGGAACCTCAGGAGTCAAGGGAAAGAAACGGAAAAGACAAATACCTGGGTAAATATAATGGACTATTTTTCTTGTCTTCAATTCTCTAGAATACATGTAACTGTTGATAGCAAAAATATTCACATTTTCTAGCACGTTTATGTTACACAGCAAGGGTCATTTCCTTGGACCATGTTTGTGACAACAATGACAACGTAGAGGGGGAGGGTAAGGGACTTACATGGTGGAAAGAGTCACACGTTCCACTTGAAGTGATAAAACGTTATACCAAAGTAGTCTGTTAAAAGTTAAGTATGTATATTATGCTTTGAACAATTACTATACAAGGAAGTATAGTCAAAAACTCAAATTAAAATGGAATATTTAAAATACTCAAATAATCCAAAAAGAAGGCAGGAAAGAGAAAACAAAGGGAAAAAAAAAATTTTTTTTTTTTTTTGAGACGGAGTCTTGCTCTGTCATCCAAGCTGGAGTGCAGTGGTGCAATCTCGGCTCACTGCAACCTCCGCCTCCCAGGTTCAAGCAATTCTCCTGTCTCAACTTCCCAAGTAGCTGGGATTACCGTGCCACCACCCCTGGTTAATTTTTGTATTTTTAGTAGAGACAGGGTTTCACCATGTTGGCCAGTCTGGTCTCGAACTTCTGACCTCGTGATCCACCCGCCTTGGCCTCCCAAAGTGCAGGGATTACAGGCATGAACTACCGTGTCCAGCT
>NW_016825424.1:0-3220 GCF_001698545.2 Rhinopithecus bieti | reverse complement strand
AGCCACCGCGCCCGGCCACTTTCCTCTTTTCTTTTCTTCTTTAGACAGGGTCTTGCTCTCTCACCTAGGCTGGAATGCAGTACTATGATTACGGCTCACCGCAGCCTCAAGTGACTCAGGGGCTCAAGGGATCCTCTTGCCTCAGCCTTCCAAGTAGCTGGGACTATAGGCACACATCACCATGCCTGGCTAATTTTTGTATTTTTTTTGTAGAGACAGGGTTTTGCCATGTTGCCCAGGCTAGTCTTGAACTCCTGGGCTCAAGTGATCTGCTCATCTTGGCCGCCCAAAGTGCTGGGATTACAGGCATGAGCCACCGCGCCCGGCCACATTTTCTATTGATGGCAAGGGATGCTGGTATGCCTATACTTCAATTGTGTAAAGTTTCCTTTGAACATTAGTGTACTTGATGTCTACCAGCAGTAGAACAGAGAAACACAGGACGGAATATTCTGCAGCACCAGTGACAGGGAGCAGGCTGCTGCTACCTGCTGCAGCGTGAGTGGTGCTCATCATGCTGTCCAATTATGTGAAGGAAAGACAAAAGCTCACGTTTGGCGATAGGAATCAGGACAGCCTTGTAGGTAGGGTGGGCTATGGGAGGGGCCTCGAAGGGGGCCCCAGTGGGCTTCTGGGAGCTGGGAAAGTGTTCCTTCTCGATCTGGATAATGATATCATGGGTGTCATGCAGTTGTGAAAATTCATCAAACTGGCACTTATGATTTGTGCACTTTCCTATATTTATGTTACATTCAATAAGAGGTTTTCAGAAACAAATTTAAGAATTAAGAAAATTCTGGGGGCCGGGCGCAGTGGCTCATGCCTGTTAATCCCAGCACTTTGGAAGGCCCAGGCGTGCAGATCGCTTAAGTCCGATAAAAATACTAAAAATACAAAAAACTAGCCAGGTGTGGTGGCATGCACCTGTAATCCCAGCTACCTGGGAGGCTAAGGCATGAGAATTGCTTGAACCCAGGAGGCGGAGGTTGCAGTGAGCCGAGATCATGCCACTCTACTCCAGCCTGGGTGACACAGCAAGACTCTGTCTCAAAAACAAAAAATTCTGGCACAAGTGGCAAGTGGCTAGTGCATACAGTAGAATTCGTGACAGTGACCATGAGCAGGGGTGTGACTCCTCTCTGTGAGGGCCCACATCCCCACACACCCTCCCTCAGGAGCACCCCTTGCTTGTACCATCCCCATCTCATAGCAAGATGTCCCCAGCCCATCACACAACTGAGGGAGTGCAGAGCCAGGCCTGGAAGCCAGACTCCACTGGCCTGCATCCTCCAGCCCTGGACTGGGGTACGCTCTGCCCCAGACCCCAAGGGCTTCGGGCCCTGGCGTGTGCTCCACTTACCTCTTTTTTCTCCTTCTCCTTCTCTTCCTCCTCCTTGGGGGCCTCAGCCTCTCCCTCTGAGCTTCCCGGTTCTACCTGCGGAATCTCAGGGGTGGCCTGCAGCTTCTCGGAGGTCTCAATCAAAGGCTCCCCCTGCTTCCATGAGCGCTGCAGGGCCAAGGCCTTCTGGTGCTCCAACTCCCACTGCTTAAGCATCCTGCCAAACAATGCCCCCCGGGCATTGTCAGTCTCCCTGGCCCATGCTGATCTCTCCAAGGACTAGACAATGGCCCTGGCATGCAGCTGGAGCCAGAGGAGCCTAGAGCTGCAGCCATTCCCCAGCCCTGGCCTGTGCCCCCTGCTCCAGGGCTTACCCCACAATGCCTTGTGGGCCGCCGGCCTGCAGGCTGCCCTCCACCATCCGTTCCAGCTGCAGCCTGGCCAGGTGGGCTATCTGGGTGCTAAGCACCTCCTCCACAGACATGCCCGGGAAGAGGTTGGTCATCAGCAGGGACAGCTGCCATGAAAGGGGGTGACCAGAGCCAGGTGAGGGGCCAGAGCAGCGGGCACACAGCATGATGCTGCCCTGATCCCACACAGCCAGATTTGGCCCTTCCCAAGACTGAAGAAGGAAGAGTTTTGCAATGTTTTTTGTTTGCTTGTTTGTTTTGTTTTGTTTTTTGAGACAGAGTCTCACTCTATCACCCAGGCTGAAGTGCTGTGGCACAATCTTGGCTCACTGCTACCTCTGCCTCCCTGCAACTTCTGCCTCCCGGGTTGAAGCGATTCTCATGACTCAGCCTCCTGAGTAGCTGTAATTACAAACGTGCACCACCACGCCTGGCTAATTTTTGTATTTTTAGTAGAGATGGGGTTTCACCATGGTGGCTGGGTGGGTCTCAAACTCTTGACCTCAGGTGATCCACCTGCCTTGGGCTCCCAAAGTGCTGGGATTACAGGTGTGAGCCACCATGCCTGGCCTTATGATTGTTATCAAACCAGATTTCTTTAGGGGCCGAGGAGTATCTTTATGCACCAGGCATGACTCCGGAGCCTACACTCCTGACGTGGCAGGAACCTACCTTTGGTTGCTTGGGGTTGAGGAGCAGGACAGTGGCCACATCCTGGCGTGCCCCAAAAATGTTCTGCAGCAGCTGCCGGCTCTTGGCCCGGTACAGGTAGTACTGGGCCTTCTGGGGGTTATGCCGGATGGCCGTGGAGAAGTGGTCCTCTGCCTTCTGGAACTGCCTGCAGGACACAGTGGATTCCAAGCTGCCATGAGCTCGGCCATCTGTGGGGAAAAGGGTGGCTTCTGGGCCCCACTGAGGAGTTAGACGGAAACCAGGCTGGGTCTGCTCCCCCTACCATGTCCCTCTCCTCTCTCTCCACCAGTGACGTCCCTGATGGAGCCAACACTTAGATGCCAGTGTGAAACTCCACCATCAACGAATATTTTTATGATCTTGGGGTAGGGAAGGCCTTTCTGAGAATGGCATAAACCCATCAGCTAAAATGAAAATATTAATTTGCCCATGATTAAGTTCCAAGTTATTGAGTAGTAAAAATATCACAAAGAAAACCAGCATAGGGAGGGCACGGTGGCTCACGCCTGTAATCCCAGCACTTTGGGAGGCAGATCGCCTAAGGTGGGGAGTTTGAGACCAGCCTGGCCAGTATGGTGAAACCCCATCTCTACTAAAAATACAAAAATTAGCTGGGTGTGGTGGCAGGCGTCTGTAATCCGAGCTACTTGGGAAGCTGAGGCAGGAGAATTGCTTGAACCCAGGAGGTTGAGGTTGCAGTGAGCTGAGATTGTGCAATTGCACTCCAGCCTGGGCGACAGAGCGAGACTCCGTTTAAAAAAAGAAAAAGGAAGCAGGC
>NW_016825423.1:0-1884 GCF_001698545.2 Rhinopithecus bieti | reverse complement strand
ACTTAGCAGTCTCAGAAGGACAGTTGAGTTGGGGGACTGTGGACATTGGAACAAGGATGCCCTTGCCAAGCCTCTGTGGCTAGCAGCTAAGCGGGCTTCTCACTTTGTGAACCAAAACATTTACAGAGTCTTGTCTTAAAAGAAGGAAATTATTCTGTCCCTTGATGGCCTGTAACACCCTTTGTGAAAACAAAGGAATCATATTTAATGTGTGATCTAGAATTTCAGTAAGCATCTCCTCTGGCAAAAAGTTGAGAAGATGGATGGTTGCCTTTTGCAATGTTCAAAGTGTGGAGGGGATGCTATGTGTACTGTAGTAAGTGCAAAAAGTGGCTTGAATTTTTGAAAACCTCCCTAAATCTTTTGTTTCTGTTTTTGAGACAGAGTTTCCCTCTGTTGCCCAGGCTGGAGTGCAGTGGTGCGATCTCGGCTCACTTCCAGCTCTGCATCCTGGGTTCACACCATTGTCCTGCCTCAGCCTCCCAAGTAGCTGGGACTACAGGTATGTGTCCCTACCCCTGTCTAATTTTTTTTTTTTTTTTTTTTTGTATTTTAGTAGAAACTAAAATACACTGTGTTAGCCAGATGGTCTCGACCTCCTGATCTCATGATTTGCTCGCCAAAGTACTGGGAAAACCTCCCTAAATGTTGATTAGTCTGAAGATTTTATATACAAACATTTTTATCTATACAGCGAGACATGACCTAGAAGTCCAGGCTGTTGAAAAGTTTACGCCATAAAAATAAATCCTAATTTGAATTTACTTCTTCTGATGCCCAGGGTTTTTAAGACAAGACAGAATTACAGGATGTCAAAAGACAAATGTAAACATAGATATTTTAGAATCCTCTGCTTTTCTGATATCAGAGCATGTGGCATTTAGTGTAATTGAATCCAGGGCAGATGGGTGCAAGCCCCATTCAACTTTGGAGTGAGGGAAAACAGTTAACAAGCATGCGTCCAAAAGTAAAATTAAACTTACAAGGCAAGCCAGCTGCTTTCAGTGTCACTTAGAAAATACTAATTCGTGACCGGGCACAGTAGCTCGCACCTGTAATCCCAGCACTTTGGGAGGCTGAGGTGGGCAGATCATGAGGTAAGGAGATCGCGACCATCCTGGCTAACATGCTGAAACCCCATCTACTAATAATACAAAAAAAAATTAGCCGGGCTGTGGTTGCAGGCGCCTGTAGTCCCAGGTACTCGGGAGGCTGAGGCAGGAGAATTGCGTGAACCCGGGAGGCAGAACTTGCAGTGAGCCAAGATCACGCCACTGCACTCCAGCCTGGGGACAGAGCCAGACTCCGTCTCAAACAAACAAAACAAAACAAAAAACCTTATTTCGTTTGTCAAATGGTTTGAGAATAGTAAAATACAAATGTAACAAAGAAACGTTTTTGGTTATGTTATATTACTCTAGAAGAAGTAGACCTGCAGGTGCTTTCTACAGACAAAATGAATCCCAAATACATTTACCTAAGGCTTCTAGAAATAATACAAATGTGTCCTTAAAAGTTCAGATATGTAGAGTAGTAGAATTCAATTTGAAATTTGTCTTGACCAAAGCAGTCTGCTTTCTCTTCACTATAAATGGAACAAAATAATGGAGCTGTTAATAGAGATGAATACATAGAAAGTAATTTTTTTTCTTTTGGACTCATAAAACTCCAGGAGGGAAATGATGAAAGCCAAAAGCAAAAAAAAATAAAAAATAAAAAATAAAAAGAAAGAAAGAAAAAGAAAAATCCAAGACCACTGAACATTTTCTGTAAAAGGCCAGATATTTTAGGTTTAGTGAGCATGCAGTTGGTCTCTGGCAACTGCTGTTGCAGTGGGAAAGCAGCCATACACAGGTATGTAAATGAATGGGTGTGACTATGTTC
>NW_016825422.1:0-1212 GCF_001698545.2 Rhinopithecus bieti | reverse complement strand
ACAGGTGCTTCATGTTCTTGCACAGGATGTCCATGATTCTCAGCATTTCCCATGTGAGCTGGACCCTGAATTTAAGGAAATGTGTGGTGGTTTCCTGTGGTGCCTAAGTGAGGATTTGCATGTGGGTGGTGCCTTTGTATGGAGAGGTGAAAAGGGATGAGGGAGGTCCAGTCTTTGGGACTCACCCTGAGAGGAGGATGCTGGCTGTGCCCTCTGAGAACTCAGTTCTCTTCCTGGGGCCTCCCCTCACCAAGCCCAGAGTCCTCTTGTTCCAGGTAGGGAGATGTGCTGAAGGAGCTGGTCTGGGAGATGAGTGTGATCATGGATCGAGGACAGATTTTGGAATAGGTTCAATGCTGTTCTACCCGTGAAGATTCATATGAAACCAACCAAACATCCAGGTTATCTAAATTGTCAAATCTCCATTCAAAAACATTAGGGCAGCAGCTAAACTATTCGTCACAGTGAATTTATACAAACCTACATCCATGCAATGTTTATTGTAATTCAGAATATCCATCATGGTTAGAGGGAATATGTCTGTCCCAGAGAGTGCATCATAAAAAAAATAAAAATCTGAGACCTTCCCTTTTGTGTCCGTTTGAAATTTGGGATTCTGTCTGCAATCTCAGGAGAAGGTAGTGGGACGTATCTCCAACCATCTCAATGTGTGATGCTGAGAATGTGGCCTGACCATTACACACTTCTGTGTGAATAGATGCAGATTGGGGATCACAGTGACAATTTCAGTCAAAAACTGTAATAGGTCAGCACAGGAGCAAAGTCTCATCATCAAGATTAGTGCAATTGCCTTTCCTGGGAACAAGAGAGCACATCTGTGAGCCCTCCCTTCTGAGAGCACAAGGAACTCTGGTTCTTCCCTGACAGGTCACACTTCTGAAACATGGCTGGAAAATGACACTCAAGCCCAGAGTCCTCACCCTCATATTTATCGTGTCAGGTACACCTGTGTCTGAAAGACTTTCTCCTTCATTGAATTGCATGAACGTACCCTAGAGTTTGCGGTATTGCAACTTGGGCATTTGACATTAGTTTGGTGAATTATATAATAAATAATCTATCTCCATGGATGTGGGTAACAGGAGAGTCATCAGAAGTTGGGTATATTTTAACATCAGGACAGACCTAGGCTGTCTTGTTAGGACCTGAACAAGTGAGCTGACCTGTGAGACACAGAGGGAAAGAGACAGA
>NW_016825421.1:103298-105271 GCF_001698545.2 Rhinopithecus bieti | reverse complement strand
TTTTTTGAGATTCAGTCTTGTTCTGTCTCCCAGGCTGGAGTACAATGGCACGATCTCAGCTCACTGCAACCTCCGTCTCTCAGGTTCAAGCGATTCTCCTGCCTCAGCCTCCTGAGTAGCTGGGATTACAGCCTCCCGAGTAGGTGGGATTACAGGCATGCGCCAACACACCCAGCTAATTTTTGTATTTTTAGTAGAGACGGGGTTTCACCATGTTGGTCAGGCTGGTCTTGAACTTCTGACCTCATGATCCACCTGCCTTGTCCTCCCAAAGTGCTGGGATTACACGCCAGGCGTGAGCCACCGCGCCCAGCCAGAAAACTTAATTTCTATAGAAGATATGCAAAATACTCTCATGCTATTTCTCTGTGCAATTTATGAGACAATCAATACAAAACCAATGTTCCATTAAATGTGCTAGTGGAAAACATTTTGCATTTGCATGTAATTCAGGCCTTGTTGAAGTACCCTGCCAGCACTACTGATCTTTGGTCCACTCAGCAGAAGCTCCACTATAATTCACACCTGTCATTCAATGGAGGCTGCCCAGCCCCACTGCTTTTCCTGTTCTAAGGGACTGGATTAGACAACCAAGATCAAGTACAGTTTATCTTCCCGCATAAAGATCTCACCTCCCAATTGTGATCTCACGTTCCCATACAACGGGAGTTAGGAGGAGGGCTCCAGCTAGTATTCAGAGTCATTATAACAATCTAGGCCGGGCGCGGTGGCTCAAGCCTGTAATCCCAGCACTTTGGGAGGCCGAGACGGGCGGATCACGAGGTCAGGAGATGGAGACCGTCCTGGCTAACATGGTGAAACCCCGTTTCTACTAAAAAATACAAAAACTAGCCGGGCAAGGTGGCGGACGCGGAGTGCAGTGGCGCGATCTCTGCTCATTGCAAGCTCCGCCTTCCGGTTCACGCCATTCTCCTGCCTCAGCCTCCCAAGTAGCTGGGACTACAGGCGCCTGCCACCATGCCCGGCTAATTTTTTTTTTTTTTGTATTTGTAGTAGTGACAGGGTTTTGCCGAGTTAGCCAGGATGGTCTCTATCTCCTGACCTTGTGATCCGCCCGCCTCGGCCTCCCAAAGTGCTGGGATTACAGGCTTGAGCCAACGCACCCGGCCCCTTCTGGAGGATCTAAGGCAGAATCTGTTTCCTTGGCTTTTCCAGCTTCTGGAGTTTGGTGCATTTCTTCTGTCTTCAAAGCCAGTAATGTCTGCCTGTCTTTCTCACACTGCCATCTCTCTGGTATCAGCTTCAGGTTCCCTCTTCCACTAATAAGGACTCTTGTTATTATGTTATGTTGAACTCACACATTATCCACAATAATCTTCTCATCTCAAGGTCAGGTGATTAGCAAATTTAATTTCATCTGCTAACTTAATTCCCTTTTGCCATGTAAGGTAACATATTTACAGGTTCCAGGGATTAGGACACAGACTTCTTGGGGGCCATTATTCTGCCTATCATACAATATAAACTGTTGGGGATTAGAAATGCACCACTGCAATGGCATCTATAATAAGGAAAGGGGCAGGGCACTGTGGCTCATGCCTGTAATTCTAACACTTTGGGAGACTGAGGCAGGAGGATTGCTTCAGGCTAACTGTTCAAGACAAACCTGGCCAGCAATCGCAAGACCCTATCTCTAAAACAAATAAATAAATAAAATAAAACATAATGAATAAAGGAAACTGTAGTCTGTTTCAGAAGGCAGGTGTAAGCAACTGTGTTGGAAAATGAACTCTATTTCTTCAGGATACCTTTAGAGCTACAGAAGTGAGTGAGTTCTACATAAGCAGAAAAAGCAAGATGAAAAAAAGACGAAGAAATAAGTGAGTTTATAAGCATGTTCAGGACCTTTTTTTAGGAGCACTCGAACATCAAGCTCATTTATCTTATGATTGTGTTATTACTAGAAAATTTAATTTCTTTTCCTTTTCTTTTTTTTTTTTTTTTTTTTTTTT
>NW_016825421.1:90211-98930 GCF_001698545.2 Rhinopithecus bieti | reverse complement strand
GGCGAGTTTTGGGCTCCATCCTTGAGTTTTTTTATGTTGTCATATACCAGGCCAGATTGGTTTAGTTAAAAACAACACTCTTCATTTAAAAATATACAAAGTCCCCTCTTTTCTTTTTTTTTCAGCAGTGAGTAAATCGAAGCTGCAGCGGTTCTGGAGGACAACTGCAGCTAAAGAGTCAACCTGGGTTTGGAGGACAGGTAAAGTTTGTGATGTGTCTGTAACGCCAGCAGAGAAGCCATTAGAGAGGCTGCGGAAT
This sequence comes from Rhinopithecus bieti, assembly GCF_001698545.2. NCBI lineage: Eukaryota > Metazoa > Chordata > Mammalia > Primates > Cercopithecidae > Rhinopithecus > Rhinopithecus bieti. The sequence continues at coordinate 98,671 of NW_016825421.1, read as the reverse complement.
GTTGTGGAAAAGGTTGAGATGCCTGCTATTCCAGTTCCAAGTGCAATAGTGGAGGCAGAAAGTCCTAGACCCACAAGTAAAGGAATTAGTGGGATGACTCTTTTTTGTCACATTGGTGTCATGAGAGGGACAGGCACTTGTTCGTTAACATCTGCAAACTGGATTCTGGGGGTAAGGAAGACTAGAGTACATGTGCCCGTCCAGGTGGCAGGTAGGCACATGTAGGTGGAAGAACCACATAAAAAGAAGAAGCCTTGTGTCAGGCAGAACTGGAAATGTAAAGTGAAAAGGTGAGAGGGTGTACTAAAAGAGGAATTCTGCACCCACAATCCTAGAGATTCAGCAAGGGCAGCAGCCATTAGAGGTTGTAATGGGGATTGATGGTGCCACTGCATAGAGGGAGGGCTTCGGTTCTCATGGTATACGAGAAAGCGCATAGTGTCTACGAGTAACCTTTCACTGCTATTCATGCGGCGGGGGATAAGCAAGCAAGAGGAGGGTCCAGGAGGAGATTCAGATGGGCAGGGGGAGGGTAGCCAAAGATGGAGTGAGATGCAGGGTAGGTGTCTTCCTAAACAATAGTGACTGCCAATGTTTTTCAGTTTGTCAGTAATGATAGAGGGCTTATCAGTAATGCGAAGTTGGAATGCTCCCATCTGTTTAGTAATGTGTGTGGCTGGGTTCTGGAGATAAAGAGTAACATTTGGACAGTGGAAGGCTGCCTAAAGGGATTCCAGTAGGCTGTTGTTGGGAGGAGCAGTAACAGGGATAGTTGTTTGTATGGTTAGGGGTCCAAATATGGAGGGGAGTGGAATTGACATAAGGAGAAAGTGGCGTTAAGTAGATGCAGAGAAGTGTGGCAGCTGGTTGGTGTGAAATATCTGGGGAGTTCTCACCAAATCTGTCTGGAAAGTAAAGAAGTTCCTCAGGCGGGTAAAGGTGAGGGCTATTAAAGGAGGCTCTGAGGTGCAGGGAGACGGGAGAGGTGGCCCAGTCAGCCTGTAGAGTGGGGATGCCTGTATAAAAGCAGGAAGAAACGGAAACGCATAGCTAACAATTATTTGCTAGAGAAGGATTGGAGGCAGTGAGGAGAGAGTGGGTGAGATTGATAGTATGCTGGAAGTAACTAGGGAGAGGTAGAGAGTGGCATAAGAATGGGAATGAGAAAGAATACTTACCTGGCAGGGGAGATACCATGATCACGAAGGTGGTTTTCCCAGGGCGAGGCTTATCCATTGCACTCCGGATGTGCTGACCCCTGCAATTTCCCCAAATGTGGGAAACTCAACTGCATAATTTGTGGTAGTGGGGGACTGTGTTCGCGCTTTCCCCATAAAAAAAAAAAAAAATGGGAATGAGAATAAGAGTGAGTATAAAAGTAAAGAATAAGGCCGGTCACGGTGGCTCAAGCCTGTAATCCCAGCACTTTGGGAGGCCGAGACGGGCGGATCACGAGATCAGGAGATCGAGACCATCCTGGCTAACACGGTGAAACCCTGTCTCTACTAAAAAATACAAAAAAACTAGCTGGGCGAGGTGGTGGGCGCCTGTAGTCCCAGCTACTTGGGAGGCTGAGGCAGGAAACTGGCGTAAACCTGGGAGGCGGAGCTTGCAGCGAGCTGAGATCTGGCCACTGCACTCCAGCCCGGCGACAGAGCGAGACTCTGTCTCAAAACAAAAAAAAAAAAAAAAAAAGAATAGAACTTCATCAGGGTGGAAGTATTGGAGGGTGCCCTGCCACCAAAGATCATCTACCCACATCAAGAAGGAGTCAAGAGTGGCGGTTTGGGAATTGCACCAGGAGATATCAGCTGTGATGTCTTGGAGAAACAATGTAAACCGGCAGTGTAAACAAGAGCAGGTCATTTATGAGTAGTTGAGAATGGTGAATAGGAGTATGACTAGACAGAATATATATAGTAGGAGGCTGGGTGCGGTGGCTCAAGCCTGTAATCCCAGCACTTTGGGAGGCCGAGACGGGCGGATCACAAGGTCAGGAGATCGAGACCATCCTGGCGAACACGGTGAAACCCCGTCTCTACTAAAAAATACAAAAAACTAGCCGGGCGAGGTGGCAGCGTCTGTAGTCCCAGCTACTTGGGAGGCTGAGGCAGGAGAATGGCGTGAACCCAGGAGGCGGAGCTTGCAGTGAGCCAAGATAGCGCCACTGCACTCCAGCTTGGGCGACAGAGCGAGACTCCGTCTCAAAAAAAAAAAAAAATATATATATATAGTAGGGATGACAAGTTTTGGGGCACAGTCCAAGTAGTGGGGTTACTGCATAAAGCCCTATTGCAAAAAGTAGGGTAAGGATGGATAGATCTAATAGAATGAAGGGATGTATTAGGCTCATAAGGGTTATTATCGATTCTGGGGGTAAGGAAGACTACAGTACATGTGCCCCTCCAGGTGGCAGGTAGGCACATGTAGGTGGAAGAGCCTCATAAAAAGAAGAGACCTTGTGTCAGGCAGAATTGGAAATGTAAAGTGAAAAGGTGAGAGGGTGTACTGAAAGGGGAATTCTGCACCCAAAATCCTCACTGCAGAAATGCAAGTGAGTTTAAGGGAAGTAGGGGAGAGTACTTGCGATTTCCAGGAGGAAGAGGAGATATCAGGCTGGCTGTCGGAGGGACACAGCTTTATCCTGAAAGGGTGAACCCAATGGGGAGGGTCCTGCAGGCGGAGGGCGGTTGGAGTACTATGGATAACTAAGTAGGGTCCAGTCCACGGAGATTGTAGAGTTTGAGGGATCAGATTTTTTTTTTTTTTTTTTTTTTTTTTTTTTTTTTTTTGAGGCGGAGTCTCGCTCTGTCGCCCAGGCTGGAGTGCAGTGGCCGGATCTCAGCTCACTGCAAGCTCTGCCTCCCAGGTTTACGCCATTCTCCTGCCTCAGCCTCCCAAGTAGCTGGGACTACAGGCGCCCGCCACCTCACCCGGCTAGTTTTTGTATTTTTTAGTAGAGACGGGGTTTCACTGTGTTCACCAGGATGGTCTCGATCTCCTGACCTCGTGATCCGCCCGTCTCGGCCTCCCAAAGTGCTGGGATTACAGGCTTGAGCCACCGCGCCCGGCCGGGATCAGATTTTTAACAAGAACTGATCGTCCGGCAAGGGTGTCTTCGTATGGCTGGGAATCTGTAATAGGCAAGAGAAGATTCGCAGCCTGGCGAATTTCCTGTCTAGCCTGCTGGAGGACTGGAGGGTTGGTGTCTGGGACCAGGTTGAGGCCGAGTAAGAAAGTGCATCCACGCCGGGCGCGGTGGCTCACACCTGTAATCCCAGCACTTTGGGAGGCCGAGGCGGGTGGATCACGAGGTCAGGAGATCGAGACCATCCTGGCTAACACTGTGAAACCCGCCCCCCATCTCTACTAAAAATACAAAAAATTAGCCGGGTGTGGAGGCAGGCGCCTGTAGTCCCAGCTATTTGGGAGGCTGAGGCAGGCGAATGGCATGAACCTGGGAGGCGGAGGTTGCAGTGAGCCAAGACCGCCCCACTGCACTCCAGCCTGGGCGACAGACCTAGACTCCGTCTCAAAAAAAAAAGAAAGCGAGTCCATATAAAAGTTCAAATGGACTGTACCCTGTAGCATCTCGAGGACAGGCTCGGATTCTGAGAAGGGCAAGAGGTAAAAGTACTGTCCAGTCCTTTTTAAGTTGGAGACTGAGCTTGGTGAGGTGTGTCTTTAAAAGACCACAGTGGCTTAAAACAATAAATTTTTTTTCTCCTTCATTTCACATGCTGACTTCCCAGTGTAGTCAGCAAGGGAGCTCTGCTCTACCTGGTCATTCAGCAACATAGGCTCCTTCTACTCTTTGGCTTCCCCTATCTCTTTGGCTTCCTCATTCTCTGCATTCAGCTGGCAGATGTGGAGAGGTGGAGTGTCTAGGATCACTGTGGACAGCAGAATAATGGCCCCTGGCTGGGCGCGGTGGCTCAAGCCTGTAATCCCAGCACTTTGGGAGGCCAAGACGGGCAGATCATGAGGTCAGGAGATCGAGACCATCCTGGCTAACACGGTGAAACCCCGTCTCTACTAAAAAAAATACAAAAACTAGCCGGGCGAGGTGGCGGGCACCTGTAGTCCCAGCTCCTCTGGAGGCTGAGGCAGGAGAATGGCATAAACCCGGGAGGTGGAGCTTGCAGTGAGCTGAGATCTGGCCACTGCACTCCAGTCCAGGTGACAGAGCGAGACTCCGCCTCAAAAAAAAAAAAAAATGCCCCTAAAGATGTCCACATCTTAATCTCTGGAATCTGTGATTGTAATCTTTATTGCAAAAGATACTTTGTAGCTGTGATTAAATGAAGGGTCTTAAAATGGGGAGATTATCCTGGATTATCTGGATGGGGCCTAAATATAATGACCTTATAAAAGTGAGGCAAGAAAGTCAAGGAGAAAGAAGTAGGAGATATGAAGATTGAAAACACTGGAGTGAGGCAAGGAATGAGTCACAAGCCAAGGAATGCAGAAGGCCTCCAGAAGCCAGAAAAAGCAAGAATTCCCCACTAGAGAGCTTCAGAAGGAAGCAGCCCTGCCAACAACATTCTGACTTGAGCCCTGTGAAGCTCATTTCAGACTTCTGGCCTCCAGAAGTAGGAGAATAAATTTATGTTGTGTTAAGCAACTAAGGTTATGGTAAGTTGTTACAGATGTGTGCACACATGATTTTCAATCATGTTCCATTGAACTTAGTCACACAGCTACTCCCATCTGTATGGGGGCCAGGGAATATAGTCTCTCTACGTGGCCAGGAAAAAAAAGAAAGAAGGTTGGGGCCAGTCACCCCCACATCCCTTTATGGAGACTTCCAGACTGTGGATCCTGTCACGCGCGTCCGTGTGAAGAGAGTCCACCAACAGGTTTTGTGTGAGCAACAAGGCTGTTTATTTCTCCTGGGTACAGGTGGGCTGAGTCTGAAAAAGGAGTCAGCAAATGGTGGTGGGATTATCATTAGTTCTTATAGGTTTTGGGATAGGCGGTGGAGTTAGGAGCAATGTTTTGGGGCAGGGGCGGATCTCACAAAGTACATTTTCAAGGGTGGGGAGAATTACAAAAAACCTTCTTAAGGGTTGAGGAGATTACAAAGTACATTGATCAGTTAGGGTGGGGCAGAAACAAATCACAATGGTGGAATGTCATCAGTTAAGGCTATTTTCACTTCTTTTGTGGATCTGCAGTTGCTTCAGGCCATCTGGATGTATGTGTGCAGGTCACTGGGGATACAATGGCTTAACTTGGGCTCAGAGGCCTGACAGATACCATCAGCCAGATTGACCATCTTTCAGCTTCTCAAGAACACCACACTCCTGTCTCGCACCAGACCTTTATAACTACTGCAGTCTCAGCGTTTTAATGAGTTCTGTGGCAGATGATGGTGGTTTTCACTGGCATTTCTGAAAGCCTCCCACACCATGTTTGTACCATTCAATTAAATGCAAGAGGGGGAACGACTTTTTTTTTTTTTTTTTTTTTTTTTTTTTTTGAGACAGGGTCTCACTGTGTTGCCTAGGCTGGACTGTAGTGGCACAATCTTGGCTTACTGCAACCTCTACCTACCAGATTTCAAGTGATTCTCCTGCTTCAGTCTCCTAGGCTCCCAGCTAGCTGGGATTACAGGCATGTTTCACCACACCTGGCTAATTTTTGTATTTTTAGTAGAGACAGGGTTTTAGCATGTTGGCCAGGCTGGTCTCGAACTCCTGGCTTCAAGTGGTCCACCCACCTCAGCCTCCCAAAGTGCTGAGATTACAGGCGTGACCCACCGTGCCCAGCCGAGATATTTTTAATAATTTAGAATTTATCGCATGCTGTCAGTATGCTTTTAAAATGAGAATACACATGTTCTATTTGACTTTCCTTTTTAGAAACTGCAAGGCAAGGAAATTGTGTAGATAGTAAGGTCAGAAAAGTGACTGAAAAATGTGGCTGTAGAATATAAAAGAGTAAGTAATTCAATACATTTTCTGAGCCATAAAGTAGAAAGAAACCTCAAGGGGTCACTTGGCTGAACTCTCGAAGCCCTAGACTGAAATCATCCCAGATGAAGTTGGTGAGGGGAGCTGGTGGGAAGTGCGGAGAGGAGGAGACAGGAAGAGGGCCAGGAATTGTGATCTATTCTAAGATCTCTAGGCATGGAGATAAGAAAACACCTTTTCAAAGTTTTGTCTCAGTCCTCAGAAAATCTCTACATAGCTGAATACTCAATACTAATATTGGCTAGAGACTTTACATATGGAAGACCTTCTGGCATCCAACTCGGCTATCGTCTAATTTTGAGGAAGGGCTGAGGGTTGGATCTCAGTTACACCCTAGGGAAAGCTAAATCTCAAGATCTCCCCCTACCTGACTGGGCTGAACTGCCAGATTAGAAAAGGGGCAGCCCTCCAGACAAGTCATCTCTGCATCCTAAAATGGGAAACAGGGCAAGAACCTTCCCTTACCATCAGCAGTTGCTTCAAAGTGTCTAATGCCCCAATTCCCTCCAAACCTAAAGAAATCAAGATCCTTGATTTCTTCCCTCCTCCTATCTCTCTCACTTTACCCTTTTCTCCCGACCTAACCTTGTCTCCTTCTCTGCTCTAGACTATGGAAAGGTCTTAGGAGCAGGTAGGAATATCTTGTTTACATTGTCAGGAGCTTGATATTCTAACTAGACGACCCAAATGTCCTTCAAAAAAGGGCGAGTGACTGCTCTCTCTTGTCATGGGGCGGTAAACCTCTAGGCTTTCAGTCCAGGGATGGGAAGCTAGCAAACAAAATTTAAGGAAGTATTCAGATTCATTGTTTTAATATTTACAAAAATAAGTCCTGTTTTGCTAACGAGTGGCAAATCCAGAACTCAAATGCAGTTTGTCTGACTTAAGTTTGCACTTGAAAAAGTCTTTCTTTAACTTTTCTGCTCAAGGTTAGTTTTGCTTTATACTCCCCAGCTTTTTACTTCTTTTGTTGTTGTTGTTTGAGATAAGGTCTTTCTCTGTTGCTCAGGTTGGAGTGCAATGGGGTGATCTCAGCTCACTATAATCTCTGCCTCCTGGGCTCAAACGATTCTCCCACCCTCTCAGCCTCCCGAGTAGCTGGGACCACAGGTACGTGCAACCCCTGTCTAATTCTTTGTACTTTTTGTAGAGGAAGTGTCTCACCATGTTGCTCAGACTAATCTCAAACTCCTGGGCTCAAGCAATCTACCCACTTCAGTCTCCCAAAGTGCTGGAATTACAGGCATGAGCCACTGTGCCTGGCCAATTCCATTTTACTGCAAGTCAATTAAAACTATTGTTGGGGGTCCATTAAGGATTTCTTACTATGCTACTGCTTTGGTGGAGTTATTCCTGCCCTTAAGGAGATTTAAATTCTTTGGGATTTCTGCTGACCCTGATCTCCTGCATTATCCCTACCTTCAACTTTGAACTTTTTTTCTTTGTAAATGAATCTCCTTGAATCAGCTTAATTTAAGTGTCGTCTCTTTCCTATTAAGCCATGATTGATAGACAGGATCTCCTTGAACTCATGTGGCAGGTGGCTGGCTGAGGCACGTGCCTCTTCCAGAGTTCAGGATTATTGCTGCCCAGATCAGGGGTTACAGTTCCCACACCCACTGCCTCAGGATGGGCCACAGGACCTATATGGGCAGAAGAGATGCTCCTGCTGCCAGGCTTATGGCCCACAAGACTGTCTGTTTGATCCTGGTGCTCTCTCTGCCCTCACTCAACAGCATCTGCAGCTCTATGGCAAGCATTCTGAATCCTTTTGAGCTGTAGATGCCTGAATCCCTTATCAGAATAATGCTTGTTTAAAAATAGGCTTTTTAGGGCAGGCACGGTGGCTCACGCCTGTAATACCAGCACTTTGGCAGGCCGAGGCGGGAGGATCACTTGAGGCTGGGAGTTAGAGACCAGCCTGACCAAAACGGTGAAACCCGGTCTCTACTAAAAAATACGAAAATTAGCCAGACATGGTGGCGGGCACCTGTAATCCCAGCTACTCGGGAGGTTGAAGCAGGAGAATCGCTTGAACCTGGAAGGTGGAGGTTGCAGTAAGGTGAGATGGCACCACTGCATTCCAGCCTGGGAGACAAGAGTGAGACCCTGTCTCAAAAACTATATAAATAAAATAAAAATAAACTTTTTATTTTGCAATAATTGTAGATTTATAGGCAAGTTGCGAAGATAGTGTCTCACATGTCTGTGTGAAAAGACCACCAAACAGGCTTTGTGTGAGTTGTTTATTTCACCTGGATGCAGGGGGGCTGAGTCCGAAAAAGGAGTCAGCAAAGGGTGGTGGATTATCATTAGTTCTTATAGGTTTTGGGATAGGCGGTGGAGTTAACACCAATGTTTTGGGGGTAGGGGGTGGATCTCACAAAGTACATTCTCAAGGGTGGGGAGAATTATAAAGAACCTTTTTAATGGTGGGGGAGATTATAAAGAAACTTGTTAAGGGTGGGGGAGATTACAAAGTACA
>NW_016825421.1:85337-89097 GCF_001698545.2 Rhinopithecus bieti | reverse complement strand
GACCAGTTTTTGGGCTCTATCCTCGAGTTTTTTTATGTTGTCATATACCAGGCCAGATTGGTTTAGTTAAAAACAACACTCTTCATTTAAAAATAAACTAAGTCCCCTCTTTTCTTTTTTTTTCAGTAGTGAGTAAGTCAAGGCCTCAGCAATTTTGGACGAAAGAGAAATGCAAAGTCAGCAATTGTTTGTTAAAGAAGGATTAGAAACGGCTAGGAGAGAGTGACTGAGACTGATAGTGTGGTGGAGATGGCTGGGGAGAGTAGAGGGTGGCATAAGAACAGGAATGAGAATAAGAGTAAGTGTAAAAGTAAAGAATAGGACTTCATCAGGGTGAAAGTGTTGGAGGGTACCTTGCCACTGAAGATCTTCTATACACTTTAAGAGAGACTTAAGGTTGGCGATTTGAGGTAAAAATAGGAGCCACTAAATACCAAGAGCCTGAGAAACTGCTTGGGTGATTTAACTAATAAAGGCTGGTCTGTTTTTGGATGGTATAGAGGTGGGAAGGCTAACCCAAGGAATTATGTCTGACAAAAAGGGAAGAAATGACCGTGGTGACCTTCTCAGACCCTGTGGGAAAGGCCTCTACCCATCCAGTGAAAGTGTCTACCCAGACCAAGAGGTATTTAGGCATGTGAGTAAAGTCAATTTGCCAGTCCTGGGCAGGGGCAAATCCCCAAGCCTGATGTGTAGGGAAGGGTGGGGGGCCTGAACAATCCCTGAAGAGTAGTAGAATAGCAGATGGAACACGGAGAAGTGATTCCCTTAAGGATAGATTTCCACGGTGTAATGGAAATGAGAGGTTCTAAGAGGCGGGCTAGTGGCTTGTAACCTCCATGGTAGAGGTTATGAAATGACAGTAGAATAGAATGGGCCTGTGAGGCTGGAAGGAGATATTTTCCTTGGTCTAAGAACCATTTGCCGTGTGTGGGAAGAGATTGATAGGTGGAAGTTTCAGTGGGGGAGTTGGTGGGAGTGACCAGATGAGAAGGAGAAAAACTGCCGTGAGGGATGCTGCTGTGAGGGGTAGAAGTTGGAACACTAGCTGCTTTTTGCTACCTTATCAGCATAAGCATTGTCCTGAGCAATGGGATCTGATGGCTTTTGATGGCCCTTGCAGTGAATGACTCCAGCTTCCTTTGGAAGTAAAGCGGCCTTGAGAAGAGTTTTTATTAAAGAGGCATTAATGATGGAGGACCTTTGTGTAGTGAGGAAACCTTTCAGCTCATAAAACAGCATGGTGGTGCAGGATATGGGGTCAGTATAAACATTGACGTGTAGTCCCTTTACAAGAGTGAGGGCCCGAATTAAGGCAATGAGTTCAGCTTGCTGAGAGGTAGTGGAGTTGGGCAGAGCGGTAGCCTCAGTGATAGATGTGGAAGATAACTATAGCATAGCCTGCCTTTGCTGGTGTGTAGCGATTAGGCCTGGTGGAACTGCCATCAATAAACCAAATGTGATCAGGGTGAGGAACAGGAAAGAAGGAAATATGGGGAATTGGAGTGAATGTCAGGTGGATCAGAGAGATACAGTCATGGGGGTCAGGTGTGGCATCCAGAATAATGTGGGAGGCCCGATTGAAGTCTGGGCCTGGGACAATGGTAATTGTGGGAGACTCAACAAAGAATGAGTATAGCTAAAGAAGCCAGGGAGCAGAAAGTGTATGCATCAGGTGTGAGGAAGAAAATAGATTTTGGAATTTATGAGAGCTGTAGAGAGTGGAGTTGAGCATAGTTTGTGATTCTGAGGGTCTCTAAAAGTATTAGGGCAGTGGCAGCCGCCGCATGCAGACATGAGGGCTAGGCTAAAACAGTAAGGTCAAGTTGTTTGGACAGAAAGGCTACAGGACGCGGTCCTGGCTTTTGTGTAAGAACTCGGACCACACAGCCCTGCACTTTGGCTGTGTGTAATGAAAAGGGTTGGGATGAGTTAGGGAGAGCTAGTGTGGGGGCAGCTTCTAGGGCTGTTTTTAAGGAAGGGAAAGAGGAGTGGCGAAAGGATTTAGGATCTATGGGGTCGGCTAGGTTTGGTTTTGTGAGTTTACATAATGGTTTAGTCAGGATGGTAAAACTAGGTATCCAAAGGTGGAAGTACCTAACCATGCCTAGGAAGGAAAGAAGTTGTTGTTTTGTAGAAGGGGTTGGGGTTTGGGAGATTAGCTGGACACGATCAGCAGGGAAAGCATATGTGTTTTCATGAAGAATTATACTGAGATAGGTAACAAATGAGGAAGAAATTTGGGCTTGACTGAAGTAATGGGGGCTGTCCGTGAAGCCTTGCAGCCATATAGCCCAGGTGATTTGCTGAGCCTGATGGGTGTCAGGGTCAGTCCAAGTGAAAGCAAAGTGAGGCTGGGATGAAGGGTGCAAGGAATAGTAAAGAAAGCATGTTTGAGATCCAGAACAGAATAATGGGTTGTGGAGGGAGGTATTGAGGATAGGAGAGTATATGGCTTTGGCACCACGGGGTGGATAGGCAAGACAATTTGGTTGATAAAGTGCAGATCCTGAACTAACCTGTAAGGCTTGTCCAGTTTTTGGACAGGTAAAATGGGGGAATTGTAAGGAGAGTTTACAGGCTTTAAAAGGCCATGCTGTAACAGGCAAGTGATAACAGGCTTTAATCCTTTTAAAGCATGCTGTGGGATGGGATATTGGCATTGAGCGGGGTAAGGGTGATTAGGTTTAATGGGATGGTAAGGGGTGCATCATTTGTCACCAAGGAGGGAGTAGAGGTGTCCTATACTTGTGGATTAAGGTGGGGAGATACAAGGAGAGGATGCGAAGGAGGCTTTGCACTGGGGGAAAAGGCAGCAATGAGGTGTGCCTGTAGCGTGGGAATAGTCAGGGAAGCAGATAATTTAGTTAAAATGTCTCGACCTAATAAGGAAGCTGGGCAGGTGGGGATAACTAAAAAGGAGTGCTTAAAAGAGTATTGTCTAAGTTGGCACCAGAGTTGGGAAGTTTTAAGAGGTTTAGAAGCCTGGCCATCAATACCCACAACAGTTCCGGAGAAAAGTAAAAAGGCCTTTGAAAAGAAGGTAATGGAGTGGGTAGCCTCCGTATTAATTAAGAAGGGGACGGAGTTACCCTCCACTGTAAGAGTTACCCAAAGCATCTGTGATGGTCCAGGAGGCTTCCGAGATGATTGGGCAGTGTCATTCTTCAGCTGCTAAGCCAAGAAGATCTGGGAAGGAGTCAGTCAGAGCCTTGGGCCAGTTGGACAGTCCAATTTCCAGTGTGATCCCGCACAGATGGGAGATGGCTTAGGAGGAATCCCGGGCTGTGGGCATTCCTTGGCCCAGTGGCCAGATTTCCGGCACTTGAAGCAAGATCCTGGGGGAGGCGGTCCTGGAGGAATACCTGGCCGCTGCAGTTCAGGCGTTCTGAAGTTTTTGTGTGCTGGAGATGTGGCTGGGGTTTCTCTCACAGTGGAGGCAAGTAACTGCAACTCAGGAATGCGTTGCCTCTACTCTATTGTACACCTTGAAGGCAAGGTTAATTGAGTCCTGTTGTGGGGTTTGAGGGCTGGAATTTAATTTTTGGAGCTTTTTCCTAACATCAGGAGTTGACTGGATGATAAAATGCATATTAAGAATAAGGCGGCCTTCTGGCCTTTCTGGGTCTAGGGCAGTAAAGTGTCTAAGGGTTGCTGCTAAGGGGGCCACAAACTGGGCTGCGTTCTTTACCTTGGGTGGTTTCTTTAAGTTTGTCGTAATTAACAGCTTTGTAAGCTGCCTTTTTTTTTTTTTTTTTTT
>NW_016825421.1:60536-85213 GCF_001698545.2 Rhinopithecus bieti | reverse complement strand
TTTTTTTGAGACAGAGTCTCGCACTGTCACCCCGGCTGGAGTGCAGTGGCCGGATCTCAGCTCACTGCAAGCTCCGCCTCCCGGGTTTACGCCATTCTCCTGCCTCAGCTTCCCGAGTAGCTGGGACTACAGGCGCCCGCCACCTTGCCCGGCTAGTTTTCTGTATTTTTTAGTAGAGACGGGGTTTCACCATGTTAGCCAGTATGGTCTTGATGTCCTGACCTCGTGATCCGCCCGTCTCGGCCTCCCAAAGTGCTGAGATTACAGACTTGAGCCACCGCGCCTGACTGTAAACTGCCTTTTTAAGCCCTTCAACTAGGCAGGAAACCATGTAATCTCGCCTAGCTATACCTGGGGAATTGGCCTGATAGTTCCATTGGGGATCTCCTCAGGAAACTACTCTAATGCCTTCCTGGAGGTCTGGCTCATGAAGCTGGCAGTTATCAGTGTGAGATTGGGCTAGAGAAAAAACTCTTTCCTGTTCATCTGGGGCAAGGATAAAAGTCAGGATGACATTTAAGTCACTCCAGGTTAAATTGTAGGACAGAGTTAGATATCGAAATTCCTGTATATATTAAGTGGGGTCTGATGAGAAAGAGCCTAAAGGCTGGCTGATTTGGGAAAGGTCTGATAGAGAAAAAAACACATGTACCCTGACTATGCCTTCAGCTCCAGCCACATTTCTAAGAGGAAATTGTTGGGCAGGTAGGGGAGAGCTAGTTGGGGAACGAAACTGTAAGCCAGACTGGGTGTGAGGAAGGGAGGTGATAGAAGGATTATAGGGTGGGGGAGCAGAAGCTGAGGAAAAATTGGTACCTAGCTCGGCCTGGCGAGGAGCAGCCTGGGGAGGAGGGGAGAGGTCAGATGGGTCCGTAGAAAAAGAAGATTCAAAAGACTCAGAGATGCTTGGGGTTGGGACTGAAGGGACAGGCAGGAGGCAAAGAAGATTTGGGACGAGTCTTACTGGGAGCAGAGACTAGAGAGGGACCAACGTGTAAAAGAATGCCTGGACGTCAGGCACCTCACACCATTTGCCCATTTTCAACAAAATTGTCTAGATCTTGTAGGATAGACAAATTGAAAGTGCCATTCTCTGGCCACTTGGAACTACTGTCAAGTTTGTATTGGGGCCAAGTGGTATTGCAGAAGAAAATAAGATGCTTAGATGTTAGGTCAGGCTAGAGTTGAAGAGGTTTTAAGCTCTTGAGAACACAGGCTAAGGGAGAAGAAGGAGGAATGGAGGGTGGAAGTTTGCCCATAGTGAAGGAGGCAAGTTTAAAGAGAAGGGTAGAGACACGGAGAAGGGGGTGGGGGGCAGCCAAAGCAGGCGTCCCTGCAATTGACTTGCCACCAAGGGAACGTGGGTGAATGACCAAGGCAGGCATCCCTGCGGAGATCAGACATCAATAGAACGTGGGTGAATAATCAGAGAGTCGTCCTCACAATGATTAAACACCAAGGGAAGGCTGCCTTCCCGAGTCCGTGATCGGCGCTGCAATTTTGGGTCCACGGATAAAATGTGTCTCCTTTGTCTCTACCAGAAAATGAAATTGAAATTAAGAAAAGGGAGAGATTGAAGGGTGGCACCAAGATTGAAAGGAGAAAGAGGTTGAGGGATAGTGAGAGAGGTTGGAGAAGAGAGTAAAAAGAGGCCGCTTACCAGATTTAAAATCGGTGAGATGTTCCTTGGACTGGTTGGTCTGAGGACCCGAGTTCATAGGTGGATCTCTTCACGGAGTGAGGGTGAGGACAGGGGACTGGTCTCCCGAAGGAGTCCCACTGACCCGGGTCTTTGGCACCAAATGGGTCACTCATGTCCGTGTGAAGAGACCACCAAACAAGCTTTGTGTGAGCAACATGGCTGTTTATTTCACCTGGGTGCAGGCGGGCTGAGTCCGAAAAAGGAGTCAGCAAAGGGTGGTGGATTATCATTAGTTCTTATAGGTTTTGGGATAGGCAGTGGAGTTAAGAGCAATGATTTGAGGGTAGGGGGTGGATCTCACAAAGTACATTCTCAAGTGTGGGGAGAATTATAAAAAACTTTCTTAAGGGTGGGGTAGATTACAAAGTACATTGATCAGTTAGGGTGGGGCAGAAACAAATCACAATGGTGGAATGTCATCAGTTAAGGCTATTTTCACTTCTTTTGTGGATCTTCAGTTGCTTCAGGCCATCCGGATGTATGTGTGCAGGTCACTGGGGATATGATGGCTCAGCCTGGGCTCAGAGGCCTGACAGTAAGTATAGTTTCCATATGCTCCTTACTCAGTTTCAGTTTCCCCTAAAGTGGTCATCTTACATTACTATGGCACATTTCCTGAAAGTAAGATACTAACATTGGTACATCACTATTAACTAGATGCCAGACTGCCACTAGTTTTTCCACCAATGTCCTTTTTCTGTTCCAGGATCTAATCCCAGAAACCACATTGTATTTAGTTGTCTCCTCTGGTCTGCGGTAGTGTCTCAATCTTCCCTTTTGTTCATGACTTTGACAGTTTTGAGGAGTATTGGTCAGGTGTTTTGCAAGATTCCAGAAAAATGATTAAATGCATAAACTAGGGTTATAAAATAAAGAAATCATATTAAAATATAGGTATTAAAGTTCTTTCATACCAGCCTAAGCAATAGAGTGAGACCCTGTCTCCACAAACAATTTTAAAAGGCCAGGCACAGTGTCTCGTGCCTGTAATCCCAACCCTTTGGGAGGCTGAGGAGGGAGGATTGATTAAGCCCAGAAAATAGAGACCAGCCTGAGCAACACAGGGAGAACCATCTCTACAAATATTTAAAAATTAGGCCGGGCACGGTGGCTCATACCTGTAATCCCAGCACTTTGGGAGGCCGAGGTGGGTGGATCACGAGGTCAAGAGTTTGAGACCAGCCTGGCCAAGATGGTGAAACCCCATCTCTACTAAAAATACAAAGATTAGCCAGGCATGGTGGCACATACTTGTAGTTCCAGCTACTTGGGAGGCTGAAGCAGGAGGGATCGCTTGAACCTGGAAGGTGGAGGTTGCAGTGAGCCAAGACTGTGCCTCTAAGCTGCACTCCAACCTGGGCAACAAAGTGAGACTCCGTCTCAAAACAACCAACAAACCAAACACAAAAAGAAAGTGAGACAGCCTTATTGTTGATATAGAGAAAGTTGTAGTGGTCTGATAAAAGATCAAGCCAGGCATAATATTATCCTTAAGCCAAAGCCTAATCCAGAGCAGGGCCCTAACTCTCTTCAATTCTGTGAAGGTTGAGAGGAGATGAGGAAGCTGCGGAAGAAAAGTTTGAAGCTAACACAGGCTGGTTCATAAGGTTTAAGGAAAGAAGTCATCTTTGTAACATAAAAGTGCAAGGTGAAGCAGCAAGTTACCCAGTAGATCTAAGATAACTGATGAAGGTGGCTACACTAAACAGATTTTCAACGTAGACAAAATAGACTTATATTAGAAAACGATGCTATCTAGGACTTTCACAGCTAGAGGAGAACTCAATGCCTGGCTTCAAAGGACAGGCTCTCTTCTTAGGGACTAAACCAGCTGGTGACTTTAAATTGAAGCCAATGCTCATTTACCATTCCAAAATCCCAGGGCCTTTAAGAATTATGCTAAATCGGCCAGGCACAGTGGCTCACACCTGTAATCCCAGCACTCTGGGAGGCCGAGGCAAGCGCATCACCTGAGGTTAGGAGTTCTACACCAGCCTGGCCAACACAGTGAAACCCCATCTCTACAAAAGTATAAAAATTAGCTGGGCATGATGGCGGGTGCCTATAATGCCAGCTACTCAGGAGGCTGAGGCAGAAGAATCACTTGAACCTGGGAGGAGGAGGTTGCAGTGAGCCAAGATCATGCCATTGCACTCCAGCCTGGGTGAGAGAATGAGACTCTGTTTCAAAAAAAAAAAAAAGAATTATGCTAAATCTAGCCTGCCTGTGCTTTATCAATGGAACGAAACAACAAAGCCTGGCTGACAGCACAGCTGTTTACAATATGGTTTACTGAATATTTTAATCTATTTATTTATTTAGAGACCAGGTTATGACACTGGCTAACTTTTGTATTTTTGGTAGAGATGGGGTTTCACCATGTTACAAAGGCTGGTCTCAAACCCCTAGGCTCAAGCAGTCCACCTGCCTCAACCTCCCCAAGTGCTGAGTTTGCAGGCATGAGCCACAACACCTGGCCAGTTTACTGAATTTTTAAAGCCCATCATTGAGACTTACTGCTCAGAAAAAGAGATTTCTTTCAAAATATTACTGCTTATTGACAATACACCTAGTCACCCAAGAGCTCCGATAGAGGTGTTCAAGGAGATTAATGTTGTTTTCATGCCTTTGAACACAATAGCCATTCTGAACCCTGTGGATCAAGGAATAATCTTGAATTTAAAGTCTTATAATTTCAGAAATACATTTCATAAGGCTATAGCTGTCATATATATGATTCCTCCGATGGACCTGGGCAAAGTAAATTGAAAACCTTCTGGAAGGGATTCACCATTTTAGATGCCATTAAGAACATTCAGGATTCATAGAGGAGGTCAAAATATCAACATTAATGAAAGTTTGAAAAAAGTTGATTCCAATCTTCATGGATTTAAAAGCTTCTTTTTCTTAAAAGTAATCAAAATGTTTTAGCAATTCAAGACTTCAGTAGAGGAAGTAACTGCAGATGTGGTGGAAATAGCAAGAGAACTAAAATTAGAAGTGGAGCCTGCACCAGATGCTCACGCCTGTAATCCCAACACTTTGGGAGGCCAAGGTGGGATGATCGTTTGAGCCCAGGAGTTCGAGACCAGCCTAGCCAATATGTAGAGACGCATCTCTTCACAAATAAAATAAAATGTAAAAATTAGCTGGTTGTGTTGGCAGACTCCTGTGGTCCCAGCTACTTGGGAGGCTGAGGCAGGAGGATCACTTGAGCCTGGGAGGTTGAAGGTCAAGATTGCAGTGAACCATGATGATCCCCTGCACTCCAGCCTGGGTGACAATGGTGAGATCCTGTCTCAAACAAACAAGCCGCCCACCTCTAAAAGTTAATATGATATGAATTCATTCTTTTTTTTTTTGAGACAGGGTCTCGTTCTGTCACCGAGGCTGGAGTGTAGTGGCACCATCTCGGCTCACTGCAACCTCTGCCTTCCAGGTTCAAACAATTCTCCTGCCTCAGCTTCCAACGTAGCTGGGATAACACTGTGTCCAGCTAATTTTTGGTTTTTTTTTTTTTGGAGACGGGGTTTCACCATGTTGGTTAGGCATGTCTCGAACTCCTGACCTACTGATCTGCCTGCCTTGGCCTCCCAAAGTGCTGGGATTACAGGTGTGAGCCATTGTGCCCGGCAAAAAATTCCATTTTTGACAGTGAACATAAAGATAATTTTTTAAAAATCCAGATTCCAAAATACAGGAAAAAGTAGAAGTTGAAGAGGCTACACACGCACACACACACACACACACACTTCACACATACACACACACTTCACACATACACACATAGAAGGAAAAGGGGAGGTAACAACTCTAGAGAAGCAGTAGATGTTTTATTTTTTATTCTGAAGGCAGGAATTCTTTTTTCTTTCTTTTTAGAAACACGGTCTCACTCTGTTGCCCAGACTGGAGAGCAGTAGCATGATCATGGCTCACTGAAGCCTCAAACTTGGGCTCAATTGATCCTCCTACCTCAGCCTCCCAAGTAGCTAGGAGTACGGGTGCATGTCACCACAACCCAGCTAATTAAAAAAAAATTTTTTTAGAGAGATGGAGTTTTACTAGGCTACCCCTAACTAGCCTCAGCTGGCCTCTACCTCCTGTCCTCAAGCTATCCTCCCACTTAAGCCTCCTGAGTTGCTGTGATGACAGGTCTGAGCCACTGTGCCCAGTTGCTGTAATTATAGGTAGGAGCCACTGTGCCCAGTCAAAATTCTTTTTTTTTTTTTTTTTTTTTTGAGACAGAGTCTTACTCTGTCACCCAGGCTGGAGTGCAGTGGCGTGATCTTGATTCACTGCAACTTCTGCCTCCCAGGTTCAAGCAATTCTTCTGCCTCAGCCTCCTGTATAGCTGGGATTACAGACGTGCGCCACCATGCTCGGCTAATTTTTGTAATTTTAGTAGAGATGGGGTTTCACCATGTTGGTCAGGCTGGTCTTGAACTCCTGACCTCATGAACTGCCCACCTCAGCCTCCCAAAGTGCTACGATTACATGCATGAGACACCGTGCCCAGCTATGTGCCCAGCCGAAATTCTTAAAGAGAAATAGGGGATTTCTTGCTGCACAGAGCCCAACAATTTTGTAAAATTTTACAACCTTCTCTTCCTATGATTGAAAAAAACACCAACTAAGTCTTGTATTGCACAGTGGGTGTATTCCTTAGAATAATGTGACTAAAAATAGAATTTTGGGAAATGAAATATTTAGAATGATTTTGTGACTTAAAAAATAGAGTTGGCCGGGGCGCGGTGGCTCAAGCCTGTAATCCCAGCCCTTTTGGGAGGCCCAAGACGGGCGGGGATCACGAGGTCAGGAGATCGAGACCATCATTGTAACACAGTGAAACCCCGTCTCTACCTAAAAAAATACATAAAACTAGACCGGGCGTTGGTGGCGGGCGCCTGTTAGTCCCAGCTATGGTGAGGCTGAGGGGAGCGCTGAAGAATGGGCTAAACCCGGAGGCGGAGCTGCAGTGAGCTGAGATCTGGCCACTGCACTCCAGTCAGGAGCGACAGGCGAGACTCCGCCTCAAAAAAAAAAAAAAAAAAAGGAGTTATTTCTGGGTGTAATTCTTCTGTAAAGGTAATTGAGGAGGCTTTGGGAATCTTCAATTTGACGCCACCCGCCTCCTTTTTTTTTTTTTTAACTGTAACACACAGAGACAAGGTTTCACCATGTTAGCCAGTCTCGATCTCTTGATCTGCCCACCTCGGCCTCCCAAAGTGCTGGGATTACAGGTGTGAGCCACTGCGCCCAGCCTAGCCCCACCTACGTTTTTTTTCTTGAGATGGAGTCTCACTCTGTCACCCAGGCTGGATTGTAGTGGCCTGATCTTGGCTCACTGCAACCTCCACCTTAGTAGCTGGGACTACAGGCACGTGCCACTACACCCAGCTAATTTTTGTATTTTCAGTAGAGACAAGGTTTCACCATGTTGGCCAGGCTGGTCTTGAACTCCTGACCTCACGTGATCCACCCACGTCGGCTTCCCAAAGTGCTGGAATTATAGGCATGAGCCACTACGCCTGGCCTTGAGCCTTTACATTAATTTTGCTGACCACTTATGAGTGTCATGTTTTAGGCTCTTTCTTTCCCACATTTTCTCTAGGTCTTATCTCTTGTGCCTCCACTGCAGCTCTGTGATGGAGGAATGAGGTCATAAAATCATTGTATTGAAATGTAATTTAGAAATGATTTAATAGAATGCTGCTGTTGTTATAGGCATGGGGCAAAATTAAACTGTCCCCTATGTCTCTCCCTTTAGGAACTTCCATTAAAAATAGGCGAAAGTAAGTGTGTTACAGTTCAATAGTCTTTAGCTTCCAGATAGAATTCTTCCAAATATAATTAGAGGTACTGACATTAATCAATAAATGTACATGTGCCCTGAGATTTGGTTTCTGTAGAGATCATGTCACTTCTCCTCTTGGTCTCCAGGCACCAAGATAAGCTGTTTCTGCATTGGTGCTGATTGTCCTAGGTCTGAATCCCAGGGAAGTGGAAGTTGATTATTTCTCTAAGAGTGATTTAAATCTCTGGAACATTAGCTTTTCCACCCTCATTCTGCTGAGACATGATTTTTACTTTTTTGACCTTGCAGATATAGTGCTTGCTTGCTTATTGATTTATTTAAATAAAACGTGGTTTGCTTTTATTTTTTAATGCCTGAATTATAGGGGAGATCAAGGAGTGATAAGATCGATAAAATTATTTTGTTCATTTGATTTGTTCCATTTACTGAAGTCAATAATGTTCAATCAAAAAGTTACTAGAAGGCTGGGCGTGATGGTTCATGCCTGTAACCCCACCATTTTGGGAGGCCGAGGCAGGTGAATCACCTGAGGTTGCGAGTTCGAGACCTGACCAACATGGTGAAACCCCATCTCTACTAAAATTACAAAATTAGCCGGGTGTGGTGACGCATGCCTGTATTTCCAGCTACTCAGGAGGCTGAGGCAGGAGAATCGCTTGAACCTGGGAGGCAGAGGTTGCAGTGAGCCAAGATCGTGCCATTGCACTCCAGCCTGGGCAACAAGAGCGAAACTCCACCTCAAAAAAAGAAAAAAAATAAAAGCTACTAGAAAAAAAAAGATAGATATTAATGTAATTTTAGAGTAGGCAGGGTCTTTTTAGGCATTATTACTAAAATAAGAAATCTAGGCCGGGTGCAGTGGCTCACGCCTGTAATCCTAGCACTTTGGCAGGCCAAGGCAGGCAGATCATGAGGTTAGAAGATTGAGACCATCCTGGTTAACACAGTGAAACCCTATCTCTACTAAAAATACAAAAAATTAGCCAGGCGTGGTGGCATGCACTTGTAGTCCCAGCCACTCGGGAGGCTGAGGCAGGAGAATGGCTTGAACTCAGGAGGCAGAGGTTGCAGCGAGCCAAGATTGCACCACTGCACTCCGGTCTGGGCAACAGACCAAGACTCCGTCTCCAAAAAGAAAAAAAAAAAAAAAGAGAGAGAGAAATCTAGGCTGGCCACCATGGTGCGCATCTGTCTTCCTAGCACTCGGGGAGGCTGAGGCAGGAGAACCACTTGAGCCAGGAGATCAGTCTGGGCAACAAAGATAGACCTTGTCTCTACAAAAAAAAAAAAAAAAAAAAAGTTTAAATTAAAAAAAATCCAAAAGGAGATTAATGGATCTAACTACATTAACTTTAAAAACTTGTGCATGTCAAAAACATCTGTGATTTTGTGATATATACATCATGTATGATTCCTGACTCCTAACTCCTGTAGCCCTTGTTATAATGTTGGGGTACATTAGGCCTCAGTAAACAGAATCTCTTTCTCACCTTTTCCAGTCTTTCTTTCACCCGCCCAAGGCAGCACTCCAATCTGATTGTGGGTTAAAAGCCCTGATTCCAGAGAGAATCCCGGCCCATACCCTAGAGGAAGGAATGCTACACAGGGAGGCCAAGAAAAATTGGGACAGGCCTTGTTAGGTTTAGATCATATGCTTTTTGTCCAGTCACATTTCTACATGGTTGTCAATCAGCCCTATGTAATGAAGCCTCCATAAAAACCCACAAGGATAGGGTTTGGAGAGCTTTCAGATAGCTAAGCATGTGGTAGTTCCTAGAGGGTTGTGCGCCCAGGGAGGGCATGGAAGCTCTTCGCCCCTCTCCCCATACCTCACCCTACACATCTCTTCATCTCTATCCTTGGTAATATCCTTTATAGTAAACCAGTAAACGTAAGTGTTTCCCTACGTTTTGTGAACCACTCCAGCAAACTAAACAAACTCAAAGAGGGAACTCCAACTTGAAGCCAGTCAGTCAGAAGTTCCAAAGGCACAACTGGGGAACCTGGTGTCTTGGGGACTGAGCCCTCAACTTCTGGGATCTGACACTATCTCCAAGTAGATAGTTTCAGAATTGAATTGGGGAATATCCAGCTGTCGTCCACTGCTTAGTATGTGAGGAAAAACTCAAACACCTTTGGTCATAGAAGTCCTCTATGCTGATTACTGTTGTGGTGGTGAGAGAACAGAGGAAAAACATAGTTTAAAAGAGTTTTCCTGAAATAACATCATGATCTAAAATTAAAAGGCAGGCTGGCTGCAGTGACCCATGCCTGTAATCCCAGCACTTTGGGAGGCCAAGGCAGGACAATCACTTGAGCTCAGGAGTTCGAGACCAGCCTGGCCAACATAGTGAAACCCTGTCTCTACTAAAAAAAATACAAAAATTAGCCAGGCGTGATGGCACGTGCCTGTAGTCCCAGCAACTCGGGAGGCTGAGGCAGGAGAATAGCTTGAACCCAGGAGGTGGAGGTTGCAGTGAGCTGAGATCACTCCATGGCCCTCCATCCTGGGCAATAGAGCAAGACTCCATCTCAAAAAATAAACTAATTAATTAAAACAAAATATAGCTTTATCACACCTAACAAAGGGTTTCCTCCCTCCCTCCCTCCCTCCTTTCTCTCTTTCTTTCTTTCTCTTTCTTTCTTTCTTTCTTTCTTTCTTTCTTTCTTTCTTTCTTTCTTTCTTTTTCTTTCTTTCAACAAAAGACAAGGTCTTGCCCTGTCACCCAGGTTGGAGGGCAGTGGTGGGATCTTAGCTCACTGCAGCTTTGACCTCCTGGGCTCAAGTGATCCTCCCACCTCAGCCTCCTGAGTAGCTGGGACTACAGGTGTGCACTACCACGCCCAGCTAATTTTTTTTTTTTTTTTTAAATAGATGGTGTCTCATTATGTTGCTCAGGCTGGTCTGGAACTCCTAGGTTCAAGCAATCCTCCCACCTCAGCCTCCCAAGTGCTGGGATTATAGGCATGAGCCACCACTCCCAGTCCAAAGGGCCTTTGTCTTTAATATATAAAGAGATTTCACAAAGTAACAGCAAAATATACAGGCTAAGAACAGAAATAGTTGCCAGGCGCAGAGGCTCGTGTCTGTAATCCCAGCACTTTGAGAGGCCAAGGCGGGCGGATCATAAGGTCAGGAGATGGAAACCATCCTAGCTAACACGGTGAAACCCTGTCTCTACTAAAAACACAAAACATTAGCCGGGCGTGGTGGCGGGCACCTGTAGTCCCAGCTACTCGGGAGGCTGAGGCAGGAGAATGGCGTGAACCTGGGAGGTGAAGCTTGCAGTGAGCCGAGATTGCACCACTGCACTCCAGCCTGGGTGACAGAGCGAGACTCCATCTCAAAAAAAAAAAAAAAAAGAAGAAGAAGAAGAAGAACAGAAATAGTTAATTTATAAAAGAAGAAATAATAAACATGAAATTAACAAACAAAAGCTCAAAGTCACTGGTCTTTCAAGAAATATATATTTGGTAGGGCGCAGTGGCTCATGCCTGTAATTCCAGCACTTTGGGTGGCCGAGGCGGGCAGATCACCTGAGGTCAGGCACTCAAGACCAGCCTGACCAACATGATGAAACCCTGTTTCTACTTAAAAAATACAAAAATTAGCCAGGCATGATCGCAGGTGCGTGTAATCCCAGTTACTCCGTAGTCTGAGTTGGGAGTATCATATGAACCCGGCAGGCAGAGGTTACAATGAGCCGGGATTCTGCCATTGCACTCCAGCCTGGGCGACAGAGCAAGACTCCATCTCAAAAACAAACAAACAAACAAACACTCATGCTGGCCGGGCGCGGTGGCTCACGCCTGTAATCCCAACACTTTGGGAGGCTAGGTGGGCGGATCATGAGGTCAGGAGATCGAGACCATCCTGGCCAACACGGTGAAACCTTATCTCTACTAAAAATGCAGAAAATTAGCCGGGCCTGGTGGCGGGCGCCTGTAGTCCCAGCTACTTGGGAGGCTGAAGCAGGAGAATCACTTGAACCCGGGAGGCAGAGCTTGCAGTGAGCTGAGATTGGGCCAGTACACTCCAGTCTGAGCAACAGAGCCAGACTCTGTCTCAAAACAAAACAAAACAAAACTCATGCTGAAGAATAGAAATATACTTAGTAATATATATGTTGATCTTGATTATGCCAGAAAAATACTATCTGAGGCATAGGCACGGGAACCATTTAAGAAGATATTTGCCAAAACATGAAAAGTGATTTTCTCCAACTAGTGGATTATGAATTATTCATTTTATCAGACTTATTGCATCTAATAAATTTAGACAGTGTCAGATAATACGTCTTTTCTTTTGTGTGGGGGAGGGAGTCTCACTTTGTCACCAGGCTGGAGTGCAATGGCACAATCTTGGCTCACTGCAACCTCTGCCTCCTGGGTTCCAGTGATTCTCCTGCCTCAGCCTCCCGAGTAGCTGGGACTGCAGGTGTGCGCCACCATGCCCAGCTAAGTTTTGTATTTTTAGTAGAGACAGCGTTTCACCATGTTGGCCAGGATGGTTTCCATCTCTTGACCTCTTGATCCACCCACCTCGGTCTCCCAAAGTGCTGGGATTACAGGCATGAGCCACCGTGTCTAGCCAATATGTCTTTTTTGATTGCTATTGTACCATGACCTCTTTTCGGCCTCAAAAATGGTTCTTTGGTATTTATAAGAGACATTGTTGGATTTCTACCTCACATTCCTTTCCCCTCCTTTCCTTTCCCACAACTCCAGTTTTATCCAGGTGCTCACATTCTTCTTTTGGTTTGGGGAGGCTAACGCCAGTCGCAGGCCCAGAGGTAAATCTTTTTTTTTTTTTTTAAGCGACAGATTTCATTCACTCTGTCACCCAGGCTGGAGTGCAGTGGCAGGATCATAGCTCACTATAATCTCAAACTCATGAGCTCAAAGGATCCTCCTGCCTCATCATCTTGAGTAACTGGGACTACAGGGACACATCACTGCTCCTGGTTAATTTTTTCTTTCTTTTTTTGAGACGAAGTCTTGCTCTGTCATCCAGGTTGGAGTACAGTGGCGCAATCTTGGCTTACTGTAACCTCTGCCTCCCGGGTTCAAGAAATTCTCCTGCCTCAGCCTCTCGAGTACCTGGGGCTAAAGGTGCATGCCACCACGCCCGGCTAATTTTTTGTATTATTAGTAGAGACGGAGTTTCACTGTGTTGCCCAGGCTGGTCGTGAACTACTGAACTCAGGTAATCTGCCTGCCTTGGCCTCCCAAAGTGCTGGGATTACAGGTGTGAGCCACCACACCCAACCAATTTTTTTATTTAAAAATTTTTATTATTACTTTGTATTTATTTTGAAATAAATCAATAACAAAAATTTAAAACACAAGTAAAACACTTAAAACACATTTATTTTGAAATAAATAAAAATTTAAAACACTATTAAGTAAAAACACTTAAAACTCATTTAAAAGACTATTAAAACACACTATTAACTATTTGCAATCATAAGATTTTACTTTCACGTAGCTAAATCTATTACAAGGTCTCACTCTGTCACCCAGGCTGGAGTGCAGTGGTGCAATCGAGGCTCACTGCAGCCTCAACCTCCTGGGCTCAGGTGATCCTCCCACCTCAGGCTCCTGAGTGTGGTACTACAGGCACACACCATTATGCTCAGCTAATTTTTTGCAGAGACATGGTTTCACTTTGTAGCCCAGGCTGATCTCGAACTCCTGGGTTCAAGTGATCCTCCTGCCTCGGCCTCCCAAGCAGCTAGGATTACAGGCGTGAGCCACTGCGTGCAGCCATAGGGGTAAATCTTGATTGGGCGAAGTCTTAGACTCTAAGCCAATCATGATTATATCAGTCCCCTTGCCAGGGATTGTTTAAGAGTAAGGATGTGACCCGTTTCTAGTCCATGAAATATGAAAAGTATATGAGACGGAGAGGGGTCGCTTCTGGGCAGGTTTCTTGGGGGTTTTTTTTTTGGTTTTTTTTTTTTTTTGAGACAGAGTCTCTCTCACTCTATCACCCAGGCTGGAGTGCAGTGGCGCGGTCTCGGCTCACCAAAACCTCCAGCTCCCGAGTTCAAGCCATTCTCCTGCCTCAGCCTCTCGAGTAGCTGAGATTACAGGCACGTACCACCATGCTCAGCTAATTTTTAGTAGAGACAGGATTTCACCATGTTGCCCAGGCTGGTCTTGAACTCCTGACTTCGTGATCCACCCACCTTGGCCTCCCAAAGTGCTGGGATTACAGGCATGAACCACGGCGCCCAGCCTGGGCAGGGTTTTTTTTGTTTGTTTTTTTGTTTTTTCTGCTTGTGGATGTTGTTACATCAAGGTGTAAAACCTAGAAATACTGAAGTCATCTTGGATCATGAAGAGAAGCAGCCTTGGAATGAGGTTGTTAACTAAAGGTGGCAGAATGGAGAGTCGGAAGAAATCTGGGTCCTTGATGACACCATTACCCACGGGTTGTACTATGCCCAGAAACAGCTAGTTTCTTGATTTTTGTTGTTGTTGTGGTGGTGGTAAAATAATAAATTTCCTTACTGTTCAAGTTTATTTGAATTGGTGTTATCTGTTACTTGCAGCTAAAGGCATCCTGATTGATACAGTACATCTTGGAAATAACAGAGTTCAGCAATCTTCCTATAGAGAATTTTGTTGTAGCATAACTCCTGTGGAGTAGGAGGAAAAAACTAGGATCCACAGGTTATCCAAAACAAAAAGGGATTTTCTAGAATTTGAGGAAGTGAGAAATTGGCAAAAACACGTTTTGGTGAAAACTTCTTTGATCAGAACATGATAAAAGGAAAGGAATTAAACATTTTTCTTCTATAATTAAATAATTGTCATTTTATATTAAAATTGTTTTCTAGAAAAAACTTGATTTTGTTTGACAAAATGTTTAAAGCAAAACTATTTTTTATTTTAAAATTTAAAATAACATTCATTCTCTAAAATTCTACTCTTCTCTAAAATCTTCTAATACATCTGTTTTTGAAGAACACTATTAACTATTCACCATCATAACATTTTACTTTAGTGTAGCTAAATCTATTAGTAATCAGACAGCAACTCAGCATAATTAGTTCATTACATTTGTATAGAAGTAGATAATTTCATAGGTATCTATCAAAACAAAATGAAAAATTGATTATTTGCTTACAAATATTAGAAGAGTGGTTCAGCTTTAATGTCTTCTTTATTTTATCAGTAGCAGAAAAATCTGTCATGTAAACTTTCCTTAACTTCGTTTCTTCCGAAATTCCTTACTTTCTATAACTTGGCCTTTTGACAGTTGTTAGAATCAGTTACTGACAATTCCTTTTTATCATTCACAAAATATAGCTGGAGACCTTTGCTCAGAAAGGAAAGCTCTGGTATTAATTATCAAGTTTATTGTTTCAAGGTTGGGTTCTGTACTCATGTGAGTTTTCAGCTATGAATTATAGCTGCAGTAATTACCATGCCTTTGTTGATAATTTTAGTTGAGTTACTTGTACTTTAGATCATACCTCTTTTTTTCATAACTAATGATTTTAAAGTTTTGGCATTTGGGAATTACAGTGTTTCTGAACTTTGTTTACTTTTTTTTTTCTTTTTTTTTAGATAGGCTCTCACTCTATTGCCCAGGCTGGAGTGCAGTGGTTTGATATGGTTCACTGCAGCCTCAGCCTCCCTGGGCTCAAGTGATCCTCTCACCTCAGCCTCCCAAGTAGCAGGAACCATAGGTGTGTGCCACCATGCCCGGCTAGTTTGTGTATTTTTTGTAGAGATAGGGTTTTGCCATTTGCCCAGGCAGGTCTTCAACACCCAGGCTCAAGCAATCCTCCCACCTCAGCCTCCCAGTGTGCTAGGATTACAGGGGTGAGTCACCATTCCCAGGCTGGACTTTATTTAAATGTTGAAATTTAAAACTCTTGGTTAATGATAGGAGGCATTTCAGGTGGTTCTCTGTGGCACTTCTCAACCTTTATCCACAAGGATGCACTTGGCCTTCCTATCAGTTGTATATAAATCCCTCTAATTTATTGTAGCTCCCCTTCTTTCTCTCCACCTAGGAAGAGCTTTACAGACATTACCTTTAATCTAAAAACAAACCAATAGGAAATAGTGGCACTTTTAATCAGTAGCAAATTACTGGAACATTCCTCCTGACACTTCATCACACTACAATGACGCCACATGATGCCTCATGACTCCCAGTGAAAAAGACCACTTTAGTAGTCACCGCAATGCAGTAGGAAACAAGAAACAAAAGACAAAAAATAAAGTCCCTTTCACCCCCCCATTTTGTAGAGTAACTTTTGTTGGAGCAGTAACTTAATCTCTCTATACTTCAGTTCTCCTTACACACAAAATGAAAGCTAGAAGTTCTTACGAAAATATCAGTTAAGTGGTTTTCTAATTTTTAATTTTTATTTATTTTCTTTTTGAGACTCAGTCTCACTCTGTCACCCAGTCTGGAGTGTGGTGGCATGATCTCGGCTCACTGAAATCCCCGCCTTCCGAGTTCAAGCAATTCTCCTGCCTCGGCCTCCCTAGTAGCTGGGATTACAAGCACGCACCACCTCACCCAGCTAATTTTTGTTTTGTGTTTTTTTGTTTGTTTGTTTGTTTGTTTGTTTTTCTGAGACGGAGTCTTGCTCTGTCGCCCGAGCTGGAGTGCAGTGGCCGATCTCAGCTCACTGCAAGCTCCGCCTCCCGGGTTTACGCCATTCTCCTGCCTCAGCCTCCCGAGTAGCTGGGACTACAGGCGCCCACCACCTCGCCCGGCTAGTTTTTTGTATTTTAGTAGAGACGGGGTTTCACTGTGTTAGCCAGGATGGTCTCGATCTCCTGACCTTGTGATCCGCCCGTCTCAGCCTCCCAAAGTGCTGGGATTACAGGCTTGAGCCACCGCGCCCAGCCTTAATTTTTGTATTTTTAATAGAGATGAGGTCTCACCATGTTGGCCAGGCTGGTCTTGAACTCTTGATCTCAGGTGATCCACCCCCCCCCAACCCTTGGCCTCCCAAAGTGCTGGGATTACAGGTGTGAGCCACTGCGCCCAGCCAAAATATCAGTTAAGTTTAATATTGTTTTTTTAATAATTAATTTGAGAGCTTCACTTCAATAAAATAGGATGGAGGGCCTCGCAGAGTAGAGAGGGATTCAAATGTAGAAGGCTTGAAATCGTAGGCTGAGGAACTGAATCGTGGGGGCTTGTAAAGATTACTGAACAAGGTAATAGTATAATCATCAATATCTGTGTTTTAGGAGGAACACTCGCAGCAGTGTGTAAAATAGGAGAGAGTGATGGAAAATAGTAGAGTCAGGAGAGTATTGCAAAGGTCTAGACAAGAGTTGATGGTAATTGCTGTGAGAATTGGAAAAATTTGACTAATTAAAGAGGTATGGAAGACAATCAATTGTAGAAGCCATAGGATTTGGTTGGATATGAGGAGTAAAGGAGAGTAAGGATTTCTTTTTCTCTTTTTTGAGACAGAGTCTTGCTCTGTTGCCCAGGCTGGAGTGCAGTGGTACAATCTCAGCTCACTGCAACCTCTGCCCCCCGGGTTCAAGCGATTCTCCTGCCTCAGCCTTCCGAGTAGCTGGGATTACAGGCGCACGCCACCACACCTGGCTAATTTTTGTATTTTTAGTAGAGACGGGGTTTCACCATGTTGGCCAAGATGATCTCGAACTTCTGACCTCAGGTGATCCGCCCACCTTGGCCTCCGAAAGTGCTGGGATTACAGACGTGGGCCACAGCACCCGGCCCCTAGAGTACGGATTTCAATGGGTTAAGGGTTTCCGGTCTGAACATCTGAAGATGCCTTTCCTTAACTGAATGCAAGCTCAGGAACGTGTGGATTCTAGGATTAAGG
Source organism: Rhinopithecus bieti (assembly GCF_001698545.2). NCBI lineage: Eukaryota > Metazoa > Chordata > Mammalia > Primates > Cercopithecidae > Rhinopithecus > Rhinopithecus bieti. The sequence continues at coordinate 67,857 of NW_016825421.1, read as the reverse complement.
ATGATTTTCTCCTGTTATTTGAAATGCCTGTGGATCCCGTGTGATGCTAACCACCTGGACAGTTAGAGTAGCTGTGGGGAAATTTCTTCCAACAAAGGAAAGGAATATTCTTGGTAATGAAAACAGCTCAATTTTGTAGTTCGCAACCATTAGTGCCCCAAACTCTGAGGTAGTTATTACCTCGCCAGCAGTAAAAGCTTGATTGTAGTTCCTGATTACTGACTCTGTGAAGGTCCTTGTTTCCAGCAACTTCCATAGGCAAAATATTATTGTGATTAATTATCGTGTGGCATAATACAAAGACTAGACGATGTATTGTGGCTTCCGGAGGGCGCCTGCTTCGTTTTTTCGCTGGAGCCCTAGCGGCAGGGGAACTGGAGAGATCCCTGCGTGGCCTTCGGCCCTTCCCTGGTCAGAGCCAGTCAGCAGCGAGGTGCTTCCAGCCATGAGGTATGGGTCTTCAGGATCTCCCGACTTCGGTGCCTTGACCTTGGGCGGAAGGCCCTGTTATCCTTCCTTGCTCACGGACTCCAGCTTTCAGCGCCGGGGACGGGGCGGGACCGCCCTTAGGTCCCGCCCCTCCGCCTCCGCCTCGCCCCGCCCCGCTCCGCTCCGCTCGCGGCCGCCGGCTCCCTCGGGCAGCAGGGGGATGCGCGCCTGCGCTGGCCCTAGCCTTGGAGCAGCCATGATGGTGGGTGTTCTCCGCGGCGCCGAGCCCCGGGAGCGCGGTGGGGGCGGCGGGCGCGGGGCGGGCGCGGGGACCGCGCCAGCCTGGCACTAATGTCTCCCTTTGTGTCTCCCCCATCCCATCCTTTTCTCCGGCGCGTCGGGCCCGCCGACCCCGCAGGAAGGCCTGGACGACGGCCCGGACTTCCTCTCAGAAGAGGACCGCGGAGTAAGTTCTGCCTCCGTTTCGCTTGCGGAACCCTGCCACCCTCCCTCCCCATTCTGGGTCCACGGGTGTGGTACGGGGAGGGGTCCCCAGCCGCGCCGCACTCCCTCTCCGTAGTCCTTTCGGTTTCCTCGCTGCACCGCGCCCCACCCTCCTGCAGCCCTTCCTCCCTGGGGGCCGCTTGGTTCCGATTCCCGGGGACCCACGGCCGCTTTCTTGTCCCCCGCCGCTGGTTCGGGCCTTCTGGTGGACCTCCACTCCCACCCAGGGCGGGGTGCAGGTGGGGAAGTGGAAGTGGAGGCGGGAGCTGGAACGCCCCCACCCTCCCTCGCCACTTTTGGGCCATGAAAACCCATTCTCGGACCTTCTGGCGGCACCCTCAATTTTCACCCAGTGTTGGCATCTCGAACTTGCTCCCGCCCACCCTTCTCTCTGTCTCTCAAATAGTACAGGTGTAGTCTACATTACCATTTTGCAAAGATTTTTACAGTAGCCGAATCAACTCCTGTCCAGTGCCCTACTAGATTATGCAAAGTGCGGGTAGCCCACGGTATCTTTACTTTTTCTAATATCCAGCAAATCCTGTCTTTGGCAGGATTTCCTTGGTGTTTTATTCTTCCTTAGCTTCTTTGAGGTATATTGAAAAATACTATTGATAATTCTGTATACTTAAGATATACATTATGTTTTAATACACGAATACATTGTGAAATGAGTACCACAATCAACCTAACATATCCATTGCCTCACCTAGTTGCCAGTTTTTTTTTGTGAGAACATTTGAGATCTAAGCAAATTTCAAGTCTGTACCCTTTGACCAACATCTACGCTCCACCCCCCCACCCCCCACATACACACCCCGCCAGGCCTTTGATAACCTCCATTCTACCCTTGGTGTTCTGAGGTTAGTTGCATTCTACTTCAGAAAGAGCCTTCCGGTCTCTGATTCCTCTCTTCCACCCCACTCTCCACTCCCTTTTTTCTTGGCTGAAGGGTGGTTATCTTTATAGTCCCTTGTACAAGTGAGCACTTGGAAAATGTTGATATATGATAATTAACCATTCAGCAAGGTTCCATGGTTCCTTCACATTTCACAGCCTGCACTTCAGTTTTCCCTTTTGCTTTTTCTTAGCCATCTTCATGTGAAAGAGACATCTGTGTTAGTGCATATTTGGTAGGTGATAAAATATTGTGGGTTGTTATTGCTGTTTGTAGTAACAGATGAGGTAGTATGAACTGATGACTTTTATAAAGCTTTTATTTACTTATTTGGTTTTATGAGACAGTATCTCCCTTTGTTGCCCAGGCTGGAGTGCAGTGGCATGGTTATAGCTCACTGCAGCCTTTACCTCCTGGGTTTAAGTGATCCTCCCACCTCAGCCTCCCAAGTAGCTGGGACTACTGGCATGGGCCACCATGCCTAGCTAGGTTGTTTGTTGTTTGTTTTTTGAGACGGAGTCTTGCTCTGTCACCCAGACTGGAGTGCAGTGGCACTATCTTGCCTCACTGCAAGCTCCGCCTCCCGGGTTCACGCCATTCTCCTGCCTCTGCCTACCGAGTGTAGCTGGGACTACAGGCGCCCGCCACCACGCCCGGCTAATTTTTTTGTATTTTTAGTAGAGACGGGGTTTCACCGTGTTAGCCAGGATGGTCTCTATCCCCTGACTTCGTGATCCGCCCCCCTCAGCCTCCCAAAGTGCTGGGATTAGAGGCGTGAGCCACCGCACCCGGCCTGTTCGTTTGTTTTTATAGAGACAGGGTCTCACCATGTTGCCCAGGCCAGTGTCAAACTCCTGGGCTTAAGTGGGCCTCTTGCCTCTGCCTTCCAAAGTGCTGGGATTATAGGCATGAGTCACTGTGCCCAACCGAGCTTTTAAATAGTAAGAAAGATGGAGAAGGTGCTGCATACTTTATAAATTAATTTCTCAGTGTAAACAAAGACATTATTTAGAATTTCAGGTTAAAGCAAAAGCATCATATAGAATTACTAGTTGTTTCTAAGATTTTTAGTTTCGGCCAGGCACAATGGCTCACACCTGTAATGCCAGCATTTTGGGAGGCCAAGGCAAGAGGATTGTTTGAGGCAGGAATTCAAGATCAGCCTGAGCAACATAGCAACACCCCAACTCTACTGAAAATTTTTAAGACCGGATATGGTGGCTCAGCCTGTAATCCCAGCACTTTGGAAGGCCAAAGCGAGTGAATCACCTGAGGTCAGGAGTTCGAGACCAGCCTGACCAACATGGTGAAACCCCATCTCTACTAAAAATACAAAAATTAGCTGGGCATGGTGGTGCATGCCTGTAATTCCAGTTACTCCGGAGGCTGAGGCAGGAGAATCACTTGAACCTGGGAGGTAGAGGTTGCAGTGAGCCGAGATTGCGCCATTGCACTCCAGCCTGGGCAACAAGAGCAAAACTCCATCTCAAAAAAAAAAAAGAAAGAAAAAACAATTTTTTTTTGAACTTAGGCAAGCTTGGTGGTATATGCCTATAGTCCTAGCTATTTGAGAGATTGAGAGCTTAAGAACAGTGAGCTATGGCTTGAGAGGGCCTGGGTGACAGAGTGAGATCCTGTCTCTAAAAAAATTTTTTAAATTGTATTTTGGATTTTAAAATAGGGGACACTAGCAGAGTTACTTAATGAAGTGAGAGGAGTTGATTAGAGCACAATTAAACTGATTTTTCTAAATATAAAGCATATGACCTTTATATTTAGATAACTTTGTGTCCTATTTTTGGGGTCTACTAGCACAAGCAAACAGAATTTGCTTTCTTGAAGGGTCTTACTAATAATGTTCAGTAAAATAAAATACTAATTTTGAGTATGTCGATGATGTGAAAAGTATCTTTTAGTGAATATTTGTGTTCATGGCTTTATGCCTTCAGGAAGATTTGCTCATGGATCTGGAAGCACTTAAGTAATTTGTCCAGAAACTTTTTCTTTTTCTTTCTTTTTTTTTTTTTTTTTTGAGACAGAGTCTTGCTCTGTTGCCCGGGCTGGAGTGCAGTGTCACCGTCTCAGCTCACTGCAAGCTCTGCCTCCCAAGTTCACACCATTCTCCTGCCTCAGCCTCCTGAGTAGCTGGGACTACAGGAGTCCGTGACCATGCCCGGCTAATTTTTTGTGCTTTTCTTTTCTTTTTTTTTTTTTAGTAGAGGCGGGGGTTTCACTGTGTTAGCTAGGATGGTCTCGATCTCTTGACCTCGTGATCTGCTTGCTCGGACTCCCAAAGTGCTGGGATTACTGGCGTGAGCCACCGCACCTGGCCCCAGAAACTTTTTCGTGTATTACAAAATTAAAGGGAGAGGAAAACAAAAGAGGACGCCTGACTGAGATGTTCTTATAGAATCCTGTAGATGAAAATTTTAATATGGAAATGGAAAAAAAACATGAATTAGAACGCTTTTGGAACATCAGGATGGATATGTACACTTGCCCAGTTCTTCCTTATTTTTGTCCCATGGAACTGAGTGAATCATAATAATTATATAATTATAGGTGGGCACAGCATAATCATTGTTTCATTATATTTCATTATATCTCATCATCCCTCTGTAGCCTTTAGTATCCCCCTTTTTCTAATGAGAAATCTGAACTTCAGAGAAACTAAGTTAGTAGTCTGAGGTCACACAGCAATGAGTGAGAGAGCTGGACTTTATTTTTTATTTTTTATTTTTTTTGAGATGGAGTCTCGCTCTGTCACCCAGGCTGGAGTGCAGTGGCCAGATCTCAGCTCACTGCAAGCTCCGCCTCCCGGGTTTACGCCATTCTCCTGCCTCAGCCTCCTGAGTAGCTGGGACTACAGGCGTCCACCACCTCGCCCGGCTAGTTTTTTGTATTTTTTAGTAGAGACGGGGTTTCACTGGGTTAGCCAGGGTGGTCTCGATCTCCTGACCTCGTGATCCGCCCGTCTCGGCCTCCCGAAGTGCTGGGATTACAGGCTTGAGCCACCGCGCCCGGCCTGAGCTGGACTTTAAACCACATTTCTGATATCAGAGCCACTGCACAGGTTTCTCAAAGTGGCCTTGAAATACTTGCCTTAGAATTACCTGGGCCGTTTGAAAATCAAAATGAAAGTTTCTGGGTGTCACCTCCTCACTGAATCAGCATCTCCTAGGGTAGGGAATACACAGTATTGAAAACTGTTGGTCACACTTTGATCTTTTCAGCCCCATCTCTACATAAGGACAGATAACTGCATTTTTTTGTTTGTTTGTTTGTTTGTTTTAATTTTTTTGAGACAGGGTCTCGCTCTGTCACCCAGGCTGGAGTGCAGTGGCATGATCTCAGCTCACTGCAGCGTCTGCCTTCAGGTTCAACTAGTTCTCCTGTCTCAGTCTCCTGAGTAGCTGGGACTACAGGTGCATGCTACCACACCCAGCTAATTTTTGTATTTTTAGTAGAGACAGGGTTTTCACCATATTGGTCAGGCATGTCTTGAACTCCTGACCTCAGGTGATCCACCTGCCTCGGCCTATCAAAGTGCTGGGAGTATAGGTGTAAGCCACTGTGCCCAGCTGATAACTTTTTTTTTTTTTTTAAAGAGGGAGTTTCACTCCTGTCACCCAGGCTGTAGTGCAATGGCACAATCTTGGCTCACTGCATCCTCCACCTCCCAGGTGCAGGCGATTCTCCTGCCTGCTGAGATTATAGGCGCCCACCACCACACCTGGCTAATTTTTTTGTTTTTTTTAATAGAGACAGGGTTTCACCATGTTGGCCAGGCTGGTCTCGAACTCTTGACCTCAGGTGATCTGCCCTCCTCGGCCTCCCAAAGTGCTGGGACTACAGGCATGAGCCACCGCGCCCGGACGATAACTGCTTATTTAACAAGTGCCCAAGGAGAGTTTCTGTTTGTGACTGAAATTTGATTACTGCTGCACAAAGTTATCCTGCTATTTCCTCATTTTAGAAACAGAAATATCTGGCCTGTTTAAATTTCCTTACATTGTGTTTGGTCTGATAGAAATAGATTGCCATAATTAGAACTTTTAGGCATTGCATTTTTAGTTTAGATCATCTTGTTGAGCCTTTTAAGAAAGGGAGTCTTGGCAGGTCACGGTGGCTCACGCCTGTAATCCCAGCACTTTGGAAGACGGAGGCGGGTGGATCACGAGGTCAGCCTGACCAACATGGTGAAGCTCTGTCCCTGCTAAAAATACAAAAAATTAGCCGGGTGTGGTGGCGGGTAGCTGTAATCCCAGCTACTTGGGAAGCTGAGGCAGGAGAATCATTGGAACCCAGGAGGTGGAGATTGCAGTGAGCTGAGAGCATGCCATTGCACTCCCGCCTGGGCAACAGTGCGAGACTCTGTCTCAAAAAGAAAAGGGCGTCTTGATAGAGAAAAAGCATGAAGTACATCTTGATATGAGTTGCAAAGGGGCAGCACATTCAAAATAATAACTAGCATTTCATGTAAAGCAGTAAGTAAGCAAATTTTTTTTTTTTTTTTTTTTTCTGAGATGGAGTCTTGCTCTGTCGTCCCGGCTGGAGTGCAGTGGTGCGATCTTGGCTCACTGCAACCTCTGCCTCCTGGGTTCATGTCATTCTCCTGCCTCAGCCTCCTGAGTAGCTGGGACTACAGGCACCCGCCACTACGTCCTGCTAATTTTTTGTATTTTTAGTAGAGACAGGGTTTCACCATGTTAGCCAGGATGGCCTCGATCTCCTGACCTCGTGATCTGTCTGCCTCGGCCTCCCAAAGTGCTGGGATTACAGGTGTGAGCCACCACGCTGGCCCTTTTTGTTTTCTCTAGACGGAGTCTTGCTCTGTTGCTAGGCTGGAGTGCAGTGATGCGACCTTGACTCACTGCAACCTCCGCCTCCCAGGTTCAAACTGTTCTGCCTCAGACTCCTGAGTAGCTGGTACTATAGGCACTCGCCACCACACCCAGCTAATTTTTGTATTTTTAGTAGAGACGAGGTTTCACCATGTTGGCCAGGATGGTCTCGATCTCTTGACCTCATGATCCACCCGCCTTGGCCTCCCAAAGTGCTGGGATTACAGGCGTGAGCCACCACGTCTGGCTACAGGTAAACAAAATTAAAGTCAGTGTTTTTAAATAAATCTTTAAGTAGCCACACATTTTCATCATGATGTTTCGATTAGAACAGAATCTCAGTGCCCTAAGAAAACCTTGTTTTGGCCAGGCACAGTGTCTTATGCTTGTAATCCCAGCACTTTGGGAGGCGGAGATGGGCAGATCACCTGAGGTCAGGAGTTAAAGACCTGCCTGGCCAACATGGTGAAACCCCATCTCTACTAAAAATACAAAAATTAGCCGGGCATGATGGCTGGTGCCTGTAATTCCAGCTACTTGGGAGGCTGAGACAGGAGAATCACTTGAATCCAGGAGGCAGAGGTTGCAGTGAGCCAAGACCTTGCCATTGTACTCCAGCTTGGGCAACAAGAGCGAAACTGTCTCA
>NW_016825421.1:45551-60367 GCF_001698545.2 Rhinopithecus bieti | reverse complement strand
AAAAAAAAAGGAAAATACTGTTTTGTGAGAAATTTAAAAAACAGGCTTCAAGAATACATAGTGTTGAAAAATATTGGCCACATTTTCATCTCTTTAGCCCTACCTCTATATAATAGGTTTTTCTCCCCCAAATAAAGGACAGTAACATATTATTTGGTAAACAAATGAGCCCTTTGAATTGGACACATTTTTTTCTGATGTGCTTGTTAAATAAGAACAGTGCGTGCCAGAGTGATGGCATGATTCTCTTTGCACTTGATTTCAATTCTAAATAATATGTTTATTGTTTACAAGAATTACTTTAGGTAGAGTAACTACTCATTCTCCTGTACTCCTAGCCTTGTTCCTACCTCTGTATTTCTTATCTTCGTTAATAGCATCACTTTCCAGTTATGCTGGCAAGAAACCTCTGAGTCATATCCTTTATTTTATATCAGAGCAGTCATTGCAGCCAGTTAATTTCACCTTGGAAATGTTGTTTACCCCATCTTTCATGTGCATGGTCCCATTTAAACTCCTTGCTACTTCTTACTTAGACTGTAGCAGTACCTATCCTTAGTCTCTGTCTTTAGTCTTTCTACTTTCCAATTCAGTCTTCAAATTACTTATATTACTCAAATGATTAAACCATATGGCACCATTAGTGAAAAGGACTTCCTTGGACCTCAATTTTTTGGGGGAAAGGTCCAAACTCCTTAGGCTAACATTAAACTCTGTTCATAACCTTTTCTGACTGGCTTCATTTCTCAGTATCCCTTCCCCCATATTCTAGTCTATTCCCCATTGCCCAAGCACCTCTACACTTGACTGTCTGTTTTATGCATGCATTTCAGTGTTTTATTTTCCCCTCACCTTTTCTTTCACTTGAAATTCAACTGGAATTTGGCCCAGATGCTTGCATTTTGTTTTGCACCTGCACACTTTTTAGCTTAAACACATTCCACATTTATTGATAGTTATTTCACATAAAAATGTGCTATATATTATGTTGGCTGAGGATTAAAAAGGTGAGTAAGACAAAGTTCCTGCCCTGAGACCATCACAGTGTAGTGAAGGAGCTAGAGTTATAATCCCTTGAAATAAAGTGTATGGGAGTACAAAGTAAAGAGTTCAACTTTAGGGGAAAGGGTAGTAGTAAAGACATAATGATAGTTACACACTTACATAGCATTCACTGTATGTCAGGGACTTTCCATATATTAACTCAATTCTCAAATCCCTGTGAAATACACCTACTATTGTTCCTATTTGGGAAAGGAAAACTGAGTTGCAGAGACATTAAATAACTTGCCCAAAGTCATACAGCCAGTAGGAGCTGTGGTCAAATAGGCAGTCTAGCTCTAGGGCCTGGCTTTTAACCACTGTGCTATTGGTCTGCTTTCCAACAGGGAGGACGGCATGTGTTGGTAATTTGGTTCCTCCTAGAGCACCTGTTCTTACTGGAGCAGAGGTTGCAAAGGTACATGAGGCTAGTATGGACAGAGTATAAAGTGCATAGTGAAAGACTCCAGGCAGTGGGAAGTGCTGAGGAATTTTAAGCTAGGAAAGACATGCCCAGGCCGGGTGCAGTGGCTCATGCCTGTAATCCCAGCACTTTGGGAGGCCGAGGTGGGCAGATCACCTGAGGTAAGGAGTTTGACACCAGCCTGGCCAACATGACGAAACCCCATCTATACTAAAAATACAAAAAAAAAATTAGCCAGGTGTGGTGGTAGGTGCCTGTAATCACAGCTACTAGGGAAACTGAGGTAGGAGAATCGCTTGAACCCAGGAGGCAGAGGCAGCAGGGAGCCAAGATCACGCCACTACACTCCAGCCTGGGCGACAGGAGCAAAACTCCATCTCAAAAAAAAAAAAAGGAAAGACATTTCCAGGTGAAAATATCATTGTAGATTATTCTAATATAGAGGATAGATTGATGCTTCCTTTCAGAAAGCAAAGAAACCAGGTAACAGGCTAATGCAACAGTCCAGATGAGAAATGACAAAAGAAGAACTAAGGCAGTGGAAGAGGGATGAAGGAAGGAATGTAGTAAAGAGATGTTTAGGAGATAGAATTGACAGGACGTAGTGACTGAATAAGTATACATGGGCTGGGCAAGGGAGAAGGAGAAAATAGGAAGGAAGACCAGGATTAGAGGTTAGGTCATAAGTCTAGTTCCAGGTATGTTGGATTTAAAGTGCCTGTGAGGCATCTAACCTGCCCCTGCCAAACTAGAATGTAAGATCTGTAAGGTTGAGGATTGTGTCTCTTCACTGCTGTCTGCTTAACATGTAGGACAGTGCTTGATACATTGAGGGCAGTGAGTTGTTTAATAAGCAAATACATCCAGGTGGCTATGTCTAGTCGGTAACTTGAAATTAAATTGGGAACTTAGAATAAAAGGTCTGAATTGGAGATGTAATTACTTAGGAATTATTAGTTGAGAATGGCTGATATTTCCAACATTAGATAGCACCCAAGGGAAACCAGCATTTAAGGACTAGAGCAAAGATGATTGCTTAATGGGGCTGAGAGGGGTAGGAGGCGAATCAGAGGAGACTTCAAAAGTTGAGAGAAGGCCGGGCGCGGTGGCTCAAGCCTGTAATCCCAGCACTTTGGGAGGCCGAGACGGGCGGATCACGATCGTGGTCAGGAGATCGAGACCATCCTGGCTAATACGGTGAAACCCCGTCTCTACTGAAAATACAAAAAACTAGCCGGGCGAGGTGGCGGGCGCCTGTAGTCCCAGCTACTCGGAGGCTGAGGCAGGAGAATGGCGTAAACCCGGGAGGCAGAGCTTGCAGTGAGCTGAGATCCGGCCACTGCACTCCAGCCTGGGCGACAGAGCGAGACTCCGTCTCAAAAAAAAAAAAAAAAAAAAAAAAAAAAAAAAAAAAAAGTTGAGAAAAGCTGGCTTAGTGGCTCATGCCTATAATCCCAGCACTCTGAGAGGCTGAGGCAAGAGGATCACTTGAGCACAGGAGTTTGAAACCAGTCTGGGGTATGCAGAAAGATCCTGTCTCTACAAAAAAAATTAGCAGGGTGTGGTCACACATGCATTTGGTCCTAGCTAGCTACTTGGGAAGCTGAGGAGGGAAGATTGCTTGATCACAGGAGTTCAAGGCTGTAGTGTGCTAAGATTGTACCACTGTACTCCAGTCTGGGCGACCGAGTGAGATGCCCGTCACCAATTTTTTTTTTTTTTTTTTTGAGGGAGAGTCCCACTTTTATCACCCAGGTTAGAGTACAGTGGCACCATCTTGACTCACTGCAACTTCTGCCTTCTGGATTCAAGCAGTTTCTTGTGTCTCAGCCTCCTGAGTAGCTGGGATTACAGGCATGTACCACCATGCCCAGATAATTTTTGTATTTTTAGTAGACACAGGGTTTCACCTTGTTGCCCAGGCTGGTCTCAAACTCCTGGCCTCAAGTGATCCTCCTGCCTCAGCCTCCCAAAGTGCTAAGATTATAGGCGTAAGCCACCATGCCCGGCCCCATCTCCAGTTTTAAAAATAATGATTTTTTAAAAGTTGAGATAGTTTTAAGAAAGGAGTGGTCAGAATGATACCAACGCAGAATACTGCAGAGAGGCCAAGCAGACTGAAAAATATCATTGGTTTGGAAATTAGGTACTCATGTAAAGAATTTTGGTTTTGTTTTTGTTTTTCGACATGGTCTTGCTCTGTTGTTTAGGCTGGCATGCAGTGACACCATCACAGCTCACTGCAGCCTTGACCTCCTGGGCCTCAAGTGATCCACCCACCTCAGCTTCCCAAGTAGCTGGGACTACAGGCATGTGCCACAATGACCAGCTGTGAGGCAAAATTTATTTGTAAAAAGGTTTGTTGGTGGGCCTGAGAGAATAAACAGCTGCTGGCATTTATTTCTCTGGGCTGGAGGAGGCAAGTTCACTTGTTGAGGGTGGGGTGTAATGTGGTAGTAAAAGTTGGAATTGTTGCTGCAGGGAATCAGAGGAGCTGAGCGAAGTTGCACAGGACTGGACTGCTGAGTAGTTTTAAAAGAGTGTTTGCAATTTGGAGACCGTTAATTTGAAATGGAACAGTACAAACAATGGTGACTTTTCTGTAGCCATACTCAGCAGCCCAAATGTAAAAGTTGAAGATTATATTGATCTTGAGGCCAGGTGGCTCATGCCTGTAATCCCAGCATTTGGGAGGCTAAGGTGGGAGGATCGCTTGAGCCCAGGAGTTCAAATCTAGCTTGGGCAGCATAGTGAGACCTCGTCTCTATAAAAAAATAAATAAATAAAAGATAAGTAGATGCTGAGTATGGGAATTTGTAAGCCAGGTATGGTAAAAGAACAGTGAAAGTTGAAGGGACCAGCAGGAAAGGTATTGGAATGGCATTTGTGGAGTGGATTGGAAAAGGAGTGAAGCAGAGGGAGTGCTGACAGACTGGAAATAAATGGAAAGCTCACAGGACTGGAGGTGTTGATGAGGTTACATTGTATATGTGGTGAAAGTGGTGGGGAGAAAGCAGGAAGCAGTTAATTTTATATTACATAGGTTGATTGTCTTTCTCATTGCAAATAGATTTCTTGAAGGCAGGGCTTTTTGCTCACTTTAAATCTTCCGCAATACCTGGAACAGTTGTTTGCGTATAAGTGCTGAAAAAAAAAAGTTTATTAAATAACCGCATATTACTATATTGCCTAGAGAGTCAAGTGTTTATATTTATTCTATCTATCTATATATTTTTGAGACAGAGTTGTGTTCTGTCACCGAGGCTGGAGTACAGTGGCGTGATATCAGCTGACTGCAACCTCCACCTCCTGGGTTCAAGTGATCCTTCTGCCTCAGCCTCCTGAGTAGCAGGGACTATAGGCATGCACCACTGCACCCAGCTAATTTTTGTATTTTTAGTAGAGATGGGGTTTCACCATGTTGGCCAGGCTGGTCTCGGACTCCTAACTTCGTGATCCGCCCACCTTGGCCTCCCAAAGTGTTGGAATTACAGGCATGAGCCACTGCACCCGGCCAATCAAATTCACTTCTATCATGGAGTTTTTAATTGATTGTACTGTAATTACCTGAAAGTAGTTTTGCATCCCAGTTGTGGTTCCACCTTTCTTTCCTCTTCCCTCCTTTACATTCCACAAATATTTGTTGAGAACTTCCATTGGGAATATAGCAATGAACAAAATAGATAAAAAACTATGTCTTCATGGAGCTGAATTACAGTCATGAAAATACATTTTTAAAAAGTAAAGTATATTAGGTTTTGAATAAGCATTATGAAGAAAAATGAGGGAGGAGTAAGGATTTTTGGGCTGGAAGGGAGGATGGTTTAAGCCACACTTTTACATAGGGTGCCTAGGAAATGCCTTCCTGAGGAAGACTTAAGGACTTGAAGAAAGTGAGCTGTGCAGATAGATATCTGGGGAGCAGAGTGTTCCAGGCAGAGGGAACCACCAGGTGCAAAGACTCCCTGAGACGGCAGCATGTTTGTGTGTTCAAAAAACAAGGAGGGCCGGGTGCAGTGCCTCATGCTTGTAATCCCAGCACTTGAGAGGTCAAGGCGGGTGGATCACCTGAGGTTGGGAGTTCGAGACCAGCCTGGCCAACATGGTGAAACCTTGTCTCTACTAAAAATACAAAAATTAGCTGGGCGTGGTGGCGCATGTCTGTAATTCCAGCTACTAGGGAGGCTGAGGCAGGAAAATCATTTGAACCAGAGAGGCAGAGGTTGCAGTGAGCCAATGTCGTACCACTGTACTCCAGTCTTGGTGACACAGCAAGACTCCATCCCCCCCCAAAAAAGGAGGCTATATGGCAGGACTATAGTGAGCCAGAGGAGTGGTAAATTAAATGATATCAGATGGAGATTTTATAGTGCCTGGTAGGCCACTGTAAGGTATTCAGCTTTTCTTCAAGCGGAAACTTCTTAGATTTTGAGCAGAGAAATGATTTCTAGTTTAATGATACTAGAATATCATTAAATTTATGAGGGGCAAGGGCTGAAGTAAGATCAGTTTGGATACTATTGTAAGAGTCAAAGTTATTTTTCTTTTCTTCCTTCCTCTTTGCCCCATCCCATCCACTCATCCGTCTCTCTACATTTTTTTTCTGTCAAAATATGAACAACTGACTTTTTAGGGATGTTCTAAGCTAGATACTTCATAGTACACTAGTCAGTATAATAACTAGTAGTGAATGTCTTCCTAAGTCTTATTTTTTTTGAGACAAGAGTCTTGCTCTGTCCCCCAGGCTGGAGTGCAGTGGCTCAATCTCGGCTCACTACAAGCTCTGCCTCCTGGGTTCAAGCTATTCTCTTGCTTCAGCCTCCCAGGTTCCTGGGACTATAGGTGCCTGCCACTACGCCTGGCTCATTTTTTGCATTTTTAGTAGAGACGGGGTTTCACTGCTTTAGCCAGGATGGTCTTGATCTCCTGACCTCGGGATCTACCCGCCTTGGCCTCCCAAAGTGCTGGGATTACAGGTGTGAGCTACTGTGCCCGGCCCAAGTCTTTTTTTTTTTTTTTTTTTTTTTTTTGAGATAGCGTCTCACTCCGTCACCCAGGCTGGAGTGCAGTGGGACAATCACAGCCCACTGCAGCCTCAGCCTCCTGAGTAGCTGGGACCACAGATGTGCACCATTACACCCAGCTAATGTAAAAATTTTTTGTGCAGACAAGGTCACACTGTGTTGCCCATGCTGGTCTCGAACTCCTGGCCACAAGTGGTCATTCTGCCTTGGCCTCCCAATGTACTGGGATTACAGGCATAAGCTACCGTGCCTAGCCTTTTAGTAAGTAATTATATATGGAACAACAGGTCAAGGTCTTTAAATTGTTCTTCTAATGATACTACATTTATGTTACTTAATCCTTATTTTTTTGTCATAATCTTTCTCTTGACCAGTGACACAAATGTTTAACCTAGTCAGCCTCTGACAGAAGACAGTCCAATGTTTATTGTCCCAGAAAAAGATTAAGCCATTGAATGTAATCTAATTAGAAATTTCTTCCAACTGAACTCACTAGTTGCAGAAAGTTGATTAAATTTTTTTTTTTACCTGAGACGTCGTGCTCTCTCCACCAGGCTGGAGTGCAGTGGTGCGATCTTAGCACCTGGTCTCTGCCTTTTGTATATAGATAACATGCTGGCTCGGCATTGTGGCTCACTCCTGTAATCCCAGCACTTTGGGAGGCTGAGGCAGGTGGATCACCTGAGGTCAGGAGTTGAAGACCAGCCTGGCTAACATGGCAAAACCCCATCTCTACTAAAAATACAAAAAGTTAGCTGGGCCTGGTTGTACATGCCTGTAGTCCTAGCTACTCGGGAGGTATTAAATTTTTTTTTACCTGAGACATCGTGCTCTCTCGACCAGGCTGGAGTGCAGTGGTGCGATCTCAGCTCACTGCAACCTCTGCCTCCCAGATTCAAGCAATTCTCCTGCCTCAGCCTCCTGAGTAGCTGGGATTATAGGCGCTCACCACCACACCTGGCTAATTTTTTTTTTCTTTTTTGTATTTTTAGTAGAAACAAGGTTTCACCATGTTGGCCAGGCCGGTCTCAAATTCCTAACCTTGCGATCCTCCTGCTCCGGCCTCCCAAAGTGCTGGGATGACAGGCTTGAGCCACCGCACCCAGCCAATTAAATTTTTATGAAACGCTTAAAATTTTTTAAATTTTTATGAAGCACAAGTTGTTTGCTTGACTCCTGTCCTTAATAAAACCCTCTAAATGATTGACTTTTTGCTAAACTGAGAAGAAAATCTGCCTAGACGATTTGTGTACATTTTATGTAATGAACACTAAATCTCACACCTGTAATCCCACCCTTGGCTAATTTTGTTTTGTTAACTGTTTTGGGTTTTTTTTTTTTTTAGAGACCAGGTGCTGCTGCAATACCAGCACTCTGGGAGGCTGAGGCAGGTGGATCACGAGGTCAGGAGTTCAAGACCAACGTGGCCAAGATGGTGAAACTCCGCCTCTTACTAAAAATACAAAAATTAGCTGGGCCTGGTGGCAGGCGCCTGTAATCCCAGCTACTTGGGAGGCTGAGGCAGCAAACTGCTTGAACGTGGGATGTGGAAGTTGCAGTGAGCCAAGATGGCACCACTGCACTCCAGCCTGGGCGACAGAGTGAGACTCCATCTCAAAAAAAAAAAAACAGAATCTGGCTGTGTGTGGCAGCTCACACCTGTAATCTTAACACTTTGGGAGGCTGAGGCGATTGGATCACTTGAGCTCAGGAGCTCAAGACCAATCTAGGCAACATGGCAAAACCCTGCACTCCAACCTGGGGGAACAAAGTGAGACTCCATCTCAAAAAATAACATGTGATTGATTACCTTTAAGGCCTACCTAGATAATCCAGGATAATCTCAAAATCTCCATCTCAAAATCCATAATTGAATGACATCTGCAAAGTCCTAGTCCTTTATTGACATACAAGGTAACGTTTACAGCTCCCAGGAATTTGGATGTAGATACCTCCTAGGGAGCTACCACAATAAACATCTTAAAAGTGGCCTGGCCTGGCTCAGTGGCTCACACCTGTAATCCCAGCACTTGGGGAGGCCAAGGTGAAAGGGTTACCTGAGCTCAGGAGTTCAAGACCAGCCTGGGTGACATAGCGAGACCCTGTCTCTATTTGAAACAAAAAACAGAAAGAAAAGGCCTGAAGGTGATTAAAGTAAAAAAGGAGGCCAGGCGCAGTGGCTCACGCCTGTAATCCCAGCACTTTGGGAGGCCGAGGTGGGTGGATCACGAGGTCAGAAGATCAAGACCATCCTGGCTAACACGATGAAACCCTGTCTCTACTTAAAAAAATACGAAAAATGAGCCAGGCGTGGTGGCAGGCACCTGTAGTCCCAGCTACTCGGGAGACTGAGGCAGAAGAATGTTGTGAACCTGGGAGGTGGAGCTTGCAGTGAACCAAGATTGCACCACTGCACTCCAGCCTGGGCGACAGAGCGAGACTCTGTCTCCAAAAAACAAAAAGAGAAAGAACAAGGAAACAGGGAAACACTATTTTTTTTTTTTTTTTTTTTTTTTTTGAGACGGAGTCTTACTCTGTCACCAGGCTGGAGTGCAGTGGCGTGATCTCCACTTTGTGCAACCTCCGCCTCCCAAGTAGCTGGGACTACAGGCGCACGCCACCATGTCCAGCTAATTTTGGTATTTTTAGTAGAGATGGGGTTTCACCATGTTGGCCAGGATGGTCTCAATCTCTTGACCTCATGATACACCTGCCTTAGCCTCCCAAAGTGCTGGGATTATAGGTATGAGCCACTGCACCTGGCGCCCCCCCCCTCCGCTTTTTTTTTCTTTTTTTTTGAGACAGGGTTTGGCTCTGTTGCCCAGGCTGGAGTGCAGTGGTGTGATCTCAGCTCACTGCAACCTCCTTCTTGGGCTCAAGCCATTCCCCACACCTCAGCCTCCCAAGTAGCTGGGACTACAGGTGTACAACATGTGCCAGGCTAATTTTTGTATTTTTTTGTAGAGATGAGGCTTTTCTGTGTTGGCCAGGCTAGTCTCAGATTCCTGAGCTCAAGCAATTTGAATACCAAGGTGGGCGGATCACTTGAGGTCAGGAGTTCAAGACCAGCCTGGTCAACATGGCAAAACCCCGTCTCTACCAGAAACTACAAAAAATAGCTGGATGTGGGGGTGCACGCCTATAATCCCAGCTTCTCAGGAGGCTGAGGTGGGAGAATCACTTGAACCTGGGAGGGAGAGGTTGTAGTGAACAGAGATCACCACTGCACTCCAACCTGGGTAACAGAGTGAGACCCTGTCTCAAAAACAAAAAATAAAATGTATATATACACATATATATATTTGAAATCATTGAGTAAACAATTTTGCGTTTGCATTCAGCATTTTTTTTCATTTACCATATAATTAAAATTTGAGATACCAATGACCAGGTGAGATTCTCTAAGTCCTAGGTTTTACAGCTAGAGTACTGTCTTTGAAACAGTCTATTTCATGTCTTTGCAGCTGGCTAAGACTTATCTTTTAGTGTTTTGAGTCTTTCCTAAGTCTCAAAATTACCCAAACAAGTTACAGTATTTATTGTTTAAAGAGTAAGAAAACATGAAGTTTAAAAATTTTAAATAAGAAGAGTCTTCTTATAGATGAGAAAGTGGAAGCACTAAATAGGGAATATATTCATTTCTTCAAATGTAGCTTATGGAGTTACTTATTGAGTACTTACTGTAAGTATTTTTCTTAGCACTTTACATTAATGTATTTAATTATATTTGATAGTTTCATTGTATATTCCTGAATACAAAGAGGCGGGAGTTAAACTTGTTGCTTGATAGTCTTTTTATTATTTTTCTTGTGCTTCAAGACAGACACATTCCTTAATTTTAGAGTGCTTGAACTTAGATGGACCACTTTCTTGGAAAATAGGTTTTTTGGTTTTTTTTTGAGACAGGTGTTTTTTTTTGTTTGTTTTGTTTTGTTTTGTTTTTTGTTTTTTGAGACGGTTTTGCTCTGTTATCCAGGCTGAAGTGCAGTGGCATGATTACTGTTCACATCTCCTGCCTCAGCCTCCCGTGTAGTGAGACTACAGGTGTGTGCCACCATATTTGGCTATTTTCTTTCTTTCTTTTTTTTTTTCAATTTTTGTAGAGACAGGGTCTTGTTATGTTTCCCGGGGTGGTCTTGAATTCCTGGGCTCAGTCAGTCCTCCTGCCTCAGCCTCCTAAAGTGCTGGGATTACAGACGTGAGCCATCACATCTGACTGAAAAGAGTTTTCTTTTTGAATTAAACTGTAACTAAACTGTAATTAATCACGATTAGCTTGGTGACTTAAGTAAAGCAAAATATAGTTGAATACTGTAAAATGAAAATTCTAGAACTGAATACTACAGTATTAAGGTAATAGCGTTGCCCAAAGCAGCTGCTTCAAAATGTATATAATATGTATGTTATATGGACATGAGTACCTCTTTAGACTTAATCTTTTGTTATTTTTGTTTTGTTTTTGCATTGTCTTGTCTGAGAAAAAAATTACATAAAAGCACATGATTTTCATTAAGATACTGGTTTTCTTCTTCCAGCTTAAAGCAATAAATGTAGATCTTCAAAGTGATGCTGCACTGCAGGTGGACATTTCTGATGCTCTTAGTGAGCGGGATAAAGTAAAATTCACTGTTCACACAAAGGTAAATGTGATTTTGTACTTTCTATTATTTTAGCCATTTGTTATACTACATATGTGATATGTTGACCGGTACTTGGATTTTAAACATAATTGGAAAGAGACTATTTTAACAAAAATAGGTGTAGGAAAATATACTTTTTTAAGATTAATATTCTGAGAATCAGAACCTAGACAGAGGGCAAATTTAATTTTTTTCCAAATTTTTATTAGTATCTTTTATCATTCTTGTTACTTTCTTTTTTTTTTTTTTGAGACGGAGTCTTGCTCTGCCACCCAGGCTGGAGTGCAGTGGCCGGATCTCAGCTCACTGCAAGCTCTGTCTCCCGGGTTTACGCCATTCTCCTGCCTCAGCCTCCCGAGTAGCTGGGACTACAGGCGCCCGCCACCTCGCTCGGCTAGTTTTTTGTATTTTTTAGTAGAGACGGGGTTTCACTGGGTTAGCCAGGATGGTCTCGATCTCCTGACCTCGTGATCCGCCCGTCTCGGTCTCCCAAAGTGCTGGGATTACAGGCTTGAGCCACCGCACCCGGCCCCCATTCTTGTTACTTTCAATTTCATTGTTCTTTCTGTCAAATTACTGTCTTACAAATGATTATTATTACTATTTTTTTTGAGATGGAGTCTCTTTCGTCCAGGCTGGAGTGCAGTGGTGTGATCCTGGCTCACTCACTGCAACCTCTGCCTCCTGGGTTCAAGCAATTCTGCTGTCTCAGCCTCCCAAGTAGCTGGGACTACAGTCACAAGCCACCATGCCTGGCTAATTTTTTTTTTTTTTTTTTTGAGAAGGAGTCTCGCTCTGTCACCCAGGCTGGAGTGCAGTGGCCAGATCTCAGCTCACTGCAAACTCTGCCTCCCGGGTTTACGCCATTCTCCTGCCTCAGCCTCCCGAGTAGCTGGGACTACAGGCGCCCGCCACCTCGCCCGGCTAGTTTTTTTTTTGTATTTTTTTTAGTAGAGATGGGGTTTCACCGTGTTAGCCAGGATGGTCTCGATCTCCTGACCTCGTGATCCGCCCGCCTCGGCCTCCCAAAGTGCTGGGATTACAGGCTTGAGCCACCGCGCCCGGCAACCTGGCTAATTTTTGTATTTTTAGTAGAGATGGGGTTTCACCATATTGGTCAAGGTGGTCTCGAACTCCTGACCTCAGGTGATTCACCCACCTTGGCCTCCCAAAGTGCTAGGATTACAGGCATGAGCCAATGTGGCCAGGCACAAATTATTATTGTTATTAGATTTCAGTTCTTGAGTGCATTTTCAGATTGCAGATTTCTTTCCTTTGTTTGAATAGGTGAGTTTGATATACTTTAGTAACGTAACTTTTAAGTAACTATAGCAGTACAATATAGTAAGAGTCTGTCAACTTACTTTCCCAACAATCCGAAGATAATTTTGTCCAGATATCTCAGGTTTTATGATAGACTTTAAAGGGCATTGATAGTCTTGAAATAAGATGAATTTTTTTAAATGATAAAAAATATTTATTAAAAGTTTTAAGGCCAGACACAGTGGCTTGTACCTATAATCCCAGCACTTTGGGAGGCCGAGGCAGGATGATCGCTTGAGTCCAAGAGTTCAAGACCAGCCTGGGCATCTTAGTGAGACCTCATCTTTACAAAAAATAAAATTAGCTAGGTATGGTGGTTCGTACCTGTAGTCCCAGCTACTCTGGAGACTGAGGTGGGAGGATTGCTTGAGCCTGGGAGGTTGAGGCTGCAGTGAGCCGAGATTGTTCCACTGCACTCCAGCCTGGTGGCAGAGCAAGATGCAGTTTCAAAAAACTTTTTAGTGTAAATTTGATTTTTATTCAAGAAAATCTCTATCTTTACAGAGTTCACTGCCAAATTTTAAACAAAACGAGTTTTCAGTTGTTCGGCAACATGAGGAATTTATCTGGCTTCATGATTCCTTTGTTGAAAATGAAGACTATGCAGGTTATATCGTAAGTATTGAGACTCCATTTTAATTCCATTTTCTAGGAGATTTTAGGTACTTTATTATGTTTTGGAATATTGTTTAGCATTTTTTGTGAACTGTTTTTTTGTTTGTTTTTGAGATGGAGTCTCACTCTGTTGCCCAGGCTGGAGTGTAGTGACTCAGTCTTGGCTCACTGCAGCCTCTGCCTCCCGGGTTCAAGCAATTCTCCTGCCTCAGCCTCCCAAGTAGCTGGGATTACAATCACGCACCAACACACCCAGCTAATTTTTGTATTTTTAGTAGAGACAGGGTTTCACCATGTTGGCCAGGCTGGTATTGAACTCCTGATCTCAGATGATTCGCCCACCTCGGCCTCCCCAAGTGCTGAGATTACAGGCGTGAGCCACCGTGCCTGGCTCTGTTATGTTTTTTAGAGACAGGGTCTCACTCGTGTTGCTCAGGCTGGAGTACAATGGCGTGATCTTTGTTCACTGCAACCTCTGCCTCCTGGATTCAGGCGATTCCCCTGCCTCAGTCTCCCAAGTAGCTTGGATTACAGGCACCCGCCACCATGCCCCGCTAATTTTTTTTTTGTATTTTTAGTAGAGACAGGATTTCACCATGTTGGCCAGGCTGGTCTCCAACTCCTGACCTCAGGTGATTCTTCCTGCCTCGGCCTCCCAAAGTTCTGGGATTACAGGTATGAGCCGTCACACCCAGCCTGATATGTTTTTTTTAAATTGTCAGTTATGAAACATGTTTGGTTACCACCTTTATCCTGAAATGTTTTCTTAGGGGATGTGGGCTATGTTACATTCCCTCATTTAAACTTAATTTCTTACCGTTTGTTAGAATTGAAATGGGCTTGTCCTAGGGACTAAGGATATGTTACAAACCATACTGGTTTTAAAACCATGGTTGGGGCTGGGCGTGGTGGCTCATGTCTGTAATCCTAGCACTTTGGGAGGCTGAGGTGGGTGGATCACAAGGTCGGGAGTTCAAGACCAGCCTGGCCAAGATGGTGAAACCTCGTCTCTACTAAAAATATTTTTAAAAATTAGCTGGGCATTGTGGCAGGTGCCTGTAATCCCAGATAATGGGGAGGCTGAGGCAGAATTACTTGAACCTGGGAGACAGAGGGTGCAGTGAGTCAAGATCCCAACACTGCACTCCAGCCTATGTGACAGAGCGAGCCGCCGTCTCAAAAAAAAAAAAGAAAGAAAGAAAAAACCATAGTTGGACAGATATTTAAGAGTTGGAAGTCTCGGCTGGCCATGGTGGCTCACGCCTGTAATCCCAGCACTTTGGGAGGCCAAGGCAGGCAGATCACCTGAGGTTGGGAGTTTGAGACCAGCCTGACCAACATGGAGAAACCCCATCTCTACTAAAAATACAAAATTAGCCAGGCGTGGTGGCACATGCCTGTAATCCCAGCTACTCAGGAGACCGAGGCAGGAGAATCACTTGAACTCAGGAGGCGGAGGTTGCGGTGAGCCAAGATCACGCCATTGCACTCCAGGCTGGGCAACAAGGCACGGTGGCTCATGCTTGTAATCCCAGCACTTTAGGAGCCTGAGGTGGGCGAATCACCTGAGGCCAGGAGTTTAAGACCAGCCTGGCCAACATGGCGAAACCCCGTCTCTACCAAAAATACAAAAATTAGCTGGGTGTAGTGTTGTGCGCTTATAATCCCAGCTACTCCAGGCTGGGCGACAAAGCAAACCTCCGGCTCCAAAAAAAAAAAAAAAGTTATCTACTTTTTTTTTTTTTTTTT
>NW_016825421.1:32453-43697 GCF_001698545.2 Rhinopithecus bieti | reverse complement strand
AAAAAAAAAAAAAAAAAAAACCAGTTCTTTCTTTCTGGTACACTCCTCCAATCCAGGACCTGTTTTAACATCCCTGCTGCATTGTAATGTATTCATTAATTTAAAAATTTTTAATTAGTGTTAATTTTAAAAAACACAATAGCATAAAGCTATTAGGAGTTCATTAATTTTTAAAATGCATTTTTGTTGGCCGGGCGTGGTGGCTCACGCCTGTAATCCCAGCACTTTGGGAGGCCGAGACAGGCAGATCATGAGGTCAGGAGATCCGAGACCATCCTGGCTAACATGGTGAAACCCCATCTCTACTAAAAATACAAAAAGAAATTAGCCGGGCATGGTGGCCGGAGCTTGTACTCCCAGCTACTTGGGAGGCTGAGGCAGGAGAATGGCGTGAACCCGGGAGGCAGAGCTTGCAGTAAGCCAAGATTGTACCACTGCACTCCAGACTGGGTGACAGAGCGAGACTCCATCTCAAAAAAATATATATATACATTTTTGTTTAATCATACCATTTATATACTTTTGGAAAGCGATATGCGTATTTGTTACACGTATTCAGTCTGTGGTCAGAGCTTAGTACACACATGAATTTGAGGATTCCAGGTTGCTGTAGGAGTCTGCAGATTGAAATTTATTTAGAATTGCTGTTCTGATAGCAGAAAGTAGTTGTATCTATGCTGTATTTCTTCTTTAGTGTACAGGACTTCAGAACTCTTTTTTTTGTTTGTTTTTTGAGACGGAGTCTCACTTTGTTGCCAGGCTGGAGCACAGTAGCACCATCTCAGCTCACTGCAACCTCTGCATCCCTGGTTCAAGCAATTCTCCTGCCTCAGCCTCCCAAGTAGCTGGGACTACAGGCGTGCGCCACCACACCCAGCTAATTTTTATTTTTAGTAGAGACAGAGTTTCACCATGTTGGCCAGGATGGTCTCAATCTCTTGACCTCATGATCCACTTGCCTCAGCCTCCCAAAGTGCTGGGATTACAGGCATGAGCCATTGCGCTTGGTCAAAACTCTTAATTTCTACAACTAGTCAAGTTCTCCAGTCTGAATTTGGGTGTTCCTGGTGTTCAGCTCAGTCTGGATACCCTTAGCTTTCCCAGATGCAGTCCTTTATGGTGGCGGTAGTACAGTGCTTCAAGAAATGAAAATTTCCTTAAAATTAGTGATTTGGTCCTGTTACAGATTCCACCAGCACCACCAAGACCTGACTTTGATGCTTCAAGGGAAAAACTACAGAAGCTTGGTGAAGGAGAAGGGTCGATGACGAAGGAGGAATTCACAAAGATGAAACAGGAACTGGAAGCGTATGTGATTTTTTTTTTTTTTTTTTTTGGGTTGTTGTTGCCTTTGTTAATTGTGCTTGCCTTTTTTGGTGTTTTCTGATATCCCATCATTTTAATTGTTTCACCATGGAGACCCTTTCTGGAAGATGCAGGTTTAAGTCATACAACCAGTATTAATGATCATGATCAGAGCCTACAGGAAAATTATAGAATAATTGTCTCCACTGTAAAATTATTTAAATTCATATTTGAAATAGACCCTGAAAGTTGAAAATGGAAGATCCAAAAGCTTATTTTAAAAAAGTAAAAGGTCCAGTCTCTTTTTGGACTTAGGGGAAAAAGAAATAGAGAACATGACTTTTTAAAGCAGAATAGACATTGTTTTGTTTTTTTTCTATTTGCAAAGCCTTAGTCACTACCAACCTAGTTCTCTTTTTTCAATGTGGACATATTGCCATAATTCTCAAAAGAGAATGTACTGAGCAACTACATATATTCTGTTTTCTTAAAAATGCATGTATATGCAATGCGAATTATCACAATTTTTTCAAGAATCTAATACATTTCTAGTATATATGAAACTAATACAGTCATTTCATGAAAACAGTTTTAACTATTCTCTAGTTACTTTGCTTCTATATTCTTTTCCCTTTGGGCAGAAGCCACAGGCAGAGAAAGGAAGAAAGGGAAATTATGTACAGACTGAGTATCACTTACACAGAATGCCTGGGAGTACATTTTGGATTTTAATTTTTGGTTTTTTTTTTTTTGGACTGTTTCCTTTATATTTACTGGTTGAGCATCCCTAATCTGAAATCTGAAATGTTCTGATGAATATTTCCTTTGAGCGTCATGTCTTTGTTTAAAACTTTTCAGATTTTGAAGTATTTTGGATTTCAGATTTTGGGGTATATTTTCAGATTTTCAGCCTATATTTCATTTTTAGTGTATTTACTAAACATACAGAATCTTTCCCCTTTTATTAAACATTTGGAGTAATTTTGGATTTGCTGGATATGTTTCTCTATTTTGAGAGTTGTACAAGGAAATAATTTTCCTTAGTTATCACCTCTGTCACTTTTTTGGGTCATTTCTCCCTTTCATACATTTCCTCTCTTCTTCTTCCACTAGTTTCAGTTATCAGTTATATATTGACACTGCCACTAGACTCCTCCTCAGGATGCTAAACTCTTGAAAAAATAAATCAGCAAAGCAGGTCTTGGATGCAAGCAGTGGTCTGATAGCAGACAGATATATATTCAAAGTTTGTAAGATTGAAAACTGGAAATGAGCAGAGCACATTAATATAGAAGAATCTGTGATTTTCCAGTGGCCCTGATCATGGTTCTTTTGTGGTCTGGTTAGGGGTTGGATAACAGAGAACCTTGGGTTTATTCTACTGCTACCTCCATCCTCTGCATCCTTCTTTTTTGTCTTCACTGAATGACTACCCTCACAGAGATCAAACTTCTCCCAACATTGGTCCTGCTGGTTTGCTGGTTTGCTGGTATGTAAAACTTATCCTTCTTGCACGTAGTTGAAGCAAGAATATCAGGCCTTTTCCTTGAATTTTTTTTTCCCCCCAAACTGACATGTATTACTTTGTGGTCTCTGAGATTCACTGCTGGTATTAAAATATTTTAAACACATTTCATTGGTGTAATGGCAAAAAAATCAGTTTCTTCGTAGTGTGTTTCTTGTGTGTTTGGGTAATTAGATGAAAATAATTATTAACGTTGAAAATATGCTCACTGAGGTTTTTGGGTTTTAATTTTTTTTTGTACTAAGTTGTTTAAAAGCAGTAATTGGATATTGAATCATTAAGATTCTATCAAATAATTTGTAGCATACTTTCTCTAGAGCTGAGAACAAGCAGCCCTATAGTTAACTTTAACATCAACTCTCGTAGTAAGAAAATTTGTAAAACTTAAAATATTAACAATCAGATATAAATATTATTAACTGGCATGAAATCTTTTTCAAAGCTGGGTTTTATGTATTTCATTAACAGTTCAACTAAAACCCTTGTTTACCTGAATTATATCTTTGTATCTCTAATTTTGCATTTGGAATAATCCAAAGAATATTTTCTGAAAAAAATTGTTGCAGGTGACCTTTTAGTTGATGGAGTTTTTTACCTTTAATTATCTGTATTGTTTCTAGTGAATATTTGGCAATATTCAAGAAGACAGTTGCGATGCATGAAGTGTTCCTGTGTCGTGTGGCAGCACATCCTATTTTGAGAAAAGATTTAAATTTCCATGTCTTCTTGGAATATAATCAAGATGTGAGTATCAAATTGATTGGTGGTCAAGTTTTCTTTTTTTTTTTTTTGAGATGGAGTCTCGCTCTGTTTCCCAGGCTAGAGTGCAGTGGCATGATCTTGACTCATTGAAAGCTCCACCTCCCAGGTTCACACCATTCTCCTGTCTCAGCCTCCCTAGTAGCTGGGAGTACAGGCGCCCACCACCACGCCCGGCTAATTTTTTCTATTTTTTAGTAGAGATGGGATTTCACCGTGTTAGNTTTTTTTTTTTTGAGATGGAGTCTCGCTCTGTTTCCCAGGCTAGAGTGCAGTGGCATGATCTTGACTCATTGAAAGCTCCACCTCCCAGGTTCACACCATTCTCCTGTCTCAGCCTCCCTAGTAGCTGGGAGTACAGGCGCCCACCACCACGCCCGGCTAATTTTTTCTATTTTTTAGTAGAGATGGGATTTCACCGTGTTAGTCAGGATGGTCTCGATCTCCTGACCTTGTGATCCGCCCGCCTTGGCCTCCCAAAGTTCTGGGATTACAGGCGTGAGCCACCGCGCCTGGCCCAAGTTTTGTTTTTAAAGAGTCATTGGAAAAGGCAAGAGTAGTTAGAAAAGGCTCAAGGCCCTTTTTTAGAATGTTTGTATTTTTTTTTTTTTTTTTTTTTTTTTGAGACAGAGTCTTGCTCTGTCATCCGGGCTGAAGTGCTGTGGCGCAATCTCTGCTCACTGCGACATCCTCCTCCCAGGTTCAAGTGAATCTCGTGCCTCAGCTTCCCAAGACTACGTGCCTGTAGTCCCAGCTAATTTTTTTTTTTTTTTTTTTAGATGGAATTTTGCTCATGTTTCCCAGGCTGGAACGCAATGGTGCAATCTCGGCTTACCACAGCTTCTGCCTCCTGGGTTCAAGCGATTCTTCTGACTCAGACTCCCAAGTAGCTGGGATTACAGGAATGCACCACCATGCCAAGATGATTTTTGTATTTTTAGTAGAGACGGGGTTTCTCCATGTTGGTCAGGCTGGTCTCAAGCTCCCGACCTCAGGTGATTCACCCACCTCAGCCTCCCAAAGTGCTGGGATTATAGGTGTAAGCCACTGCGCCCAGCCTAATTTTTGTATTTTTAGTAGAGACGGAGTTTCACCATGTTGGCCAGGCTGGTCTCGACCTCCTGACCTCAGGTGATCCACCCGCCTCAGCCTCCCAAAGTGCTGGGATTATAGGCGTGAGCCGCGCCTGGCCTGTTTGTATTTTTCAAGTTAAGTGACACTTTTTCAGTAGTAATGCAGTTATTTCAGTAGAACTTGAGTAGATTAATTGACAGAATGATAGTTACGCATGTTACTAGCCAGGCATGGTGTCTCATGCCTGTAATCCCAGCACTTTGGGAGGCCGACCCAGGCAGATCACCTGAGGTCAGGAGTTCGAGACCAGCCTGGCCAACATGATGAAACCCCATCTCTACTAAAAATACAAAAATTATCTGGGCATGGTGGTGGGTGCCTGTACCAGCTACTCGGGAGGCTAAGACAGGAGAATCATTTGAACCCGGGAGGCAGAGGTTGCAGAGAGCCGAGATCGTGCCTTGCACTGCAGCCTGGGGGACAAAAGTGAAATTCCTATCTCAAAAACTAACAATAAAAAATAAATCGTGTTACTGGCTGGGCACAGTGATGCCTGTAATCCCAGCACTTTGGGAGGCTGAGGCAGGTGGATCACAAGGTCAGCAGATCGAGACCATCCTGGCTAACATGGTGAAACCCCGTCTCTACTAAAAATACAAAAAAAATTAGCCAGGCGTGGTGGCGGGCGTCTGTAGTCCCAGCTACTCAGGAGGCTGAGGCAGGAGAATGGTGTGAACCCAGGAGGCAGAGCTTGCAGTGAGCCGAGATCACGCCATTGCATTCCAGCCTGGGCAACAGAGAGAGACTCCTTCTCAAAATAAATAAATAAATAAATAATCATGTTACTTCAAGGGACACTGGTTTTTTTTTTTGTAATCCTTAATTGCAAATCTCTTGAGAAGTAGGGGCGAGGCACGGTGGCTCAGCCTATAATTCCAGCACTTTGGGAGGCTGAGGCAGGTGGATCACGAGGTCAGGAGGTTGAGACCAGCCTGGCCAATATGGTGAAACCCCGTCTCTACTTAAAATACAAAAATTACCTGGGGTTGGTGGCTACATGCCTGTCGTCCCAGCTACTCGGGAGGCTGAGGTAGAAGAATTGCTTGAATCTGGGAGGCGGAGTTTGCAGTGAGCCAAGGTTGCACCACTGCTTTCCAGCCTGAGTGACAAAGTGAGACTCCGTCTCAAAAAAAAAAAAACAAAAACAAAAGAAATAGGGTTATCACATTGACTAATGTTCTTAAATTTGAGTTTGGAGTCTTCTGAAGCCTTGTAGAGAATTCCGAGGAGGTGATTGAGCTAAAGAATTCCAGATTTGGCTAAATCATTGACTCTGAATCTGTTTAACTGACCATTGGTGCTGATCGGTTGTTACTTTTCCTTTCCCTGCCTACTAAAAACTTTTTTTTTTTTTTTGAGATGGAATCTCTCTCTGTCGCCCAGGCTGGAGTGCAGTGGCACGATCTCGGCTCACTACAACCTCCGCCTCCCAGGTTCAAGCGATTCCTCTGCCTCTCCCGAGTAGCCACCATACCCAACTAAATTTGTTTTTTAGTAGAGACAGGGTTTTGCCATGTTGATCAGGCTGGTCTCGAACTCCTGACCTCAGGTGACCCACCTGCATCGGCCTCCCAAAGTGCGGGGATTGCAGGTGTGAGCCACTGCACCAGGCCAGGGTGGTTGCGCTTTAAAGATTTCTTCGTTCATAGTGCTGGCAACAAATTTTTTACTGAATGACTGATACAAATCTTGGAACCTATGTTTGGATGGCAAGATTAATTAATAATTTTCGCAGAAAATAAATGTAGCATAGTGCTCATGTACTTACAGGTTAACCTCAAGATCAAAGAATTTGGGCTGGGTGTGGTAAGTCACACCTTTAATCCCAGTACTTTAGGAGGCCGAGGCAGGAGGAGTGCTTGAGCTGAGGAGTTCGAGACCAGCCTGGGCAACATAGTATGACCCTGTCTGTTTAAAAAAAGAAAAGAAGAAAGAAAAAAGCCAGGTGTGGTGGCTCATTCCTGTAATCCCAACACTTTGGCAGGCTGAGGCAAGGCATTCACTTGAGGCCAGGAGTTCAAGACCAGCCTGGGCAACATGGTGAAACCCCCATCTCTACTAAAAACACAAACATTAGCTGGGCATGGTGGCGCTTGCCTGTAATCCCAGCTACTTGGGAGGCTGAGACATGAGAATCACTTGTATATGGGAGGTGGAGGTTGCAGTGAGCTGAGATTGTGCAACAGCATGGGTGACAGAGAGGTTCTGTCTCAAAAGAGAAAAAAGAGAAAAGAAGCTAAAGTTTGTGAGTAAGGATGAGATGCTCAAAATTTGATTTGGGAAAGCTGTCCCAGGCAATAGAATGGATTGGAATAAGATGAGAATTATTAACTAATAGATCAGTCTAGGAAAGAGATGATGAAGACTTTACTAGGAGAATAGGAGTGGAAAGGGACAGTTTTCAGTCATTTGCTGGTAGAATTTGAGCTGTGAGGAAAAGGAAGAAGTTGTAGAAATTTCAAGATTTAAATGAGAAGTATGGAATTTTAAGGAACATGTTGGAGTCAGACTGTTCGGATGAAGGGGCCACAATTCAAAGAGGGAAGATAGAAATTTTGGAGTTTAGATTTTTTTTTTTCTTTTTTTCTTTGTTTTTGAGATGGAGTCTTGCTCTGTTGCCCAGGCTGGAGTGTGGTGGTGCGATCTCAGCTCAGTACAACCTCTGCCTCCCAGGTTCAAGTGATTCTCCAGCCTCAGCCTCCCGAGTAGCTGGGATTACAGGCACGTTTCACCATGCCTGGCTAATTTTTTGTTGTTGTTGTTGAGATGGAGTTTCGCTCTTGTTGCCCAGGCTGGAATGCAATGGTGCGATCTCAGCTCATGGCAACCTCTGCCTCCTGGGTTCAAAAGATTCTCTTGCCTCAGTCTCCCTAGTAGCTGGGATTATAAGCAGATACCACGACGCCCAGCTAATTTTAGTATTTTTAGTAGAGATGGGGTTTCACCATGTTGGTCAAGGCTAGTTTCAAACTCCTGACCTCAGGTGATCCACTGGCCTTGGCCTCTCAAAGGGCTGGGATTACAGGCGTGAGCCACTGCGCCCAGCCCAGAGATTAAATTATAATGAGGACTGTGTTAGAGTCATCTGATGTGAGGTTACAGTCACAGTCTCCATGTAAGGAAATTATGTGGGCAATTGGATATAACATGTAAGGTTAAGGAATGAGCATATGGGTAGTATTCTAGTCTGTTTGGCTGCTATAGCAAAATACCTTAGACTGGCTAATTTATAAACAACAGAATTTATCATTTACAGTTTTGGAGAATGGGAAGTCCAAGATCAGGGTGCTGGCAGATTGCGTGTCTGGTGAGGGCGCTTGTGCTTCATAGGTGGCACCTTTTTGTTGTGTTCTCACGTGGCATAAGGAAGGGGCAAGAGGATAACATTCCCTCAGCCTCTTTTATAAGGACTAATCCCATTTATGAAGCCTCCACCCTCATGACCTAATCACTTCTCAAAAGCCCCACCTATTTTTAAGAGATGGAGTCTTGCTGTATTGCCCAGGCTGAAATGTAATGGCTATTCACAGGTGCAGTTATAGCACATTGCAGCCTCAAACTCCTGGCATCAAATGATCCTCCCACCTCAGCCTCCCAAGTAGCTGGGACTCCAGGCACGAGCCACTGCACCTGGCTCAGGCCCACCTCTTCTTAATTATTATTATCTTGGGAGTTAAGCTTCAAGATACCGGCCAGTCGTGGTGATGCATGCCTGTAATCCCAGCACTTTGGGAGGCCGAGGTGTTTGGATCACCTGAGGTCAGGAGTTCAGGACCACTCTGGCCAACACAGTGAAATCCTGTTTCTACTAAAAATAGTCGAGCATGATGGTACATGCCTCTGGTCCCAGCTCCTCGGGAGGCTGAGGCAGGAGAATAGCTTGAACCCAGGAGGCAGAGGTTGCAGTGAGCCTAGATCACGCCACTGTACTTCAGCCTAGATGACAGAGGGAGACAGTGTCTCAAAAAAATTTTTTTTCAGCATGTGAATTTTAGGGGGACACATACATTCAGACCATAGCAGGTAGTGATAAACAGTTATGAGTCATTTACATAAAGGTGGGCATTGAAGCAATGGAAGTTCACGGGAATTAGATGGGTTGCTCCTTTATGGAGCACCCTGATGCAACAAGTGCTAGGAGTCAAAGAGTTAGCTGCTGCTTGTTGGTTTTGCCCTTGGATAACCATTCATGTTGTTCAAAGTCATCTTTTTTGTGTCCCCTGTGCTATAAATTGCTGACCCCAAAAGCCAGACAAGAGACACTTGGATGAGTGCAGAGTTCCAAATGTATAGGATATGTATTCAGAGTTATTGAGGAATCGTACAGTAGTATATTGTGCCCCAATAAATTTTACATGTTTAAAGGAATTCTTGAGCCAAAATTTTAATTGTGTATTAAAATTTTATAAAGCAGTGTTTGACAAAATACGGTGAGAGGGCTGCTTGCAACAGAATTATCAGATATGCTCATAAAATGTGAAATATCTAGGCCTTCTTGTTGACCAACTGAACCTGAATCTTTGAGAGTGAGTCCTGAATATCTGTATTATTACCAAACTCCTTTTTATGCCCTAAAATTTGAAAATCATTGATGTACATGATGAAATTGCCACTTATATATTAAGATTAAAACTAGGATCCTTTTGAGATTGCCATTTAAATATCAAAGAAAAGGAGGCACTACTTTTGTAACCTTAAAAAATGTTAAATTACCTTTCAGTTGAGTGTGCGAGGAAAAAATAAAAAAGAGAAACTTGAAGATTTCTTTAAAACATGGTTAAATCAGCAGACGGAGTAATCGTTTCAGGAGTAAAGGTAAGATTTTACTTGATTAACTGTGGTATTGAGACTTCTTTTAAAAGGGAGATAGATTGAGATTTCAAATGTGCAGAATTAGAGTAAAAGACATTTGTATGGTTAGAATCTTTAGTCCTAGGAACAGGAGGAATCCCCTTGACCTGGATTCCTCTCCTTAGAGCGTTCCCTTCTACAGTGGATGAGAAGTCTTAAGCTAAGGGAATTTGCCCAACTGCAGCCCACACCCCTTCCCTTCACATCAAACCAGGATACAGGTTTCTAGAATCCCCTATTTCCCTTCCCAAATCCCAAGCCTTGCAGTTCCTACATGGGCAACGTCTCTGAGTTCGTGCCATTCATGTATATTCCATGAGTGGTTAAGGGGTGATCATGGGGCAGGTGGGTGGAGGGGAGGGACAGTGTGCAATTTGGAATGTCCACCCACATGCACATGAAGTCCTCCTAGATGCAGGACAGACAGAGCTGCAGAGCGTACCAAGAGGTGCTGCCTCTGTTTTTACATTTAACGTTTAGCCTTGGAAATGTTAGGGACAGACCTAAGTTCAGCTTTGGAGTTAGAAGATCTCTGTTGAGGCCGAGCACGGTGGCCCACGCCTGTAATCCCAGCACTTTGGGAGGCCAAGGTGGGTGGATCATTTGAGATCAGGAGTTCAAGACCAGCCTGGAGGTCTCGGGAGGCTGAGGAACCTAGGAGGCGGAGGTTGCAGTGAGCTGAGATTTCGCCACTGCACTCTAGCCTGGGCGACAGAGTGAGACACCCTGTCCCCCCAAAAAAAAACAAAAAAAAAAAGATCTCAGTTGGAGTTTTGGTGTTGCTTCAAGCTACATGTCCTTGGGAAAAGTTACTTTATTTTATTTTTCTGGATCTCGGTTTTTCCATTTTCTCTCTTTTTTCTTTTTTTTCCCCAAGATAGAGTCTTGCTCTGTCGCCCAGGCTGGAGTGCAGTGGCATAATCTCAGCTCACTGCAACCTCTGCCTCCCAGGTTCAAGCAATTCTCCTGCCTCAGCCTCCTGAGTAGCTGGAATTACAGGCACCCGCCACCATGCCCGGCTAATTTTTGTATTTTTAGTGGAAACGGGGTTTCACCATGTTGGCCAGGCTGGTCTCAAAGTCTTGACCTCCTGATCTGCCTGCCTCAGCCTCCCAAAGTGCTGGGATGTTACAGGTGTGAACCACTGCGCCCTGGCAGATTTTCCATTTTCAAAATGGGGTTAATAATACTACCCACCTTACTGACTTAATAAAAAGATTGAGATAATATGTGTGGAAAACACCTACTTTTTTTTCTTTCTTTTTTTTTTTTTGAGATGGAGTCTGACTCTGTCGCCCGGGCTGGAGTGCAGTGGCGGGATCTCAGCTCACTGCAAGCTCCGCCTCCCGGCCGGGTTTACACCATTCTCCTGCCTCAGCCTCCGGAGTAGCTGGGACTACAGGCGCCCGCCACCTCTCCCGGCTAGTTTTTTGTATTTTTAATAGAGACGGGGTTTCACCGTGTTAGCCAGGATGGTCTCAATCTCCTGGCCTCGTGATCCGCCTGTCTCGGCCGCCCATAGTGCTGGGATTACAGGCTTGAGCCACCGCGCCCGGCTCTTTTTTTTTTTTTTTTTTGAGACGGAGTCTCGCTCTGTCGCCCAGGCTCGAGTGCAGTGGCACGATCTCGGCTCACTGCAAGCTCCGCCTCCTGGGTTTACGTCATTCTCC